>NW_027328780.1:495579-617053 GCF_048564905.1 Vicugna pacos
ACATCTCACGTGTAGTATTTGATCAATTTTCATACATGTCTACACCCAGAAAGCCATCGCCACAATCAAGAGAGCTAACATGTCCACCACTCCCCAAGACGGGCAATTTTCCGATTCCCATATTTACCCCTTCCCACCGCCGTCCCTCCCTGGTAACCATAAGTTTGTTTCTCTATGTCTGTGGCTCTATTTGTCTTTTGCAGTTAAGATCATTTCTGTCTTTTTTCCTTAGATTTCACATGGAAGTTGTGTCATGCGGCATTTTTCTCTCTTCTGGCTTACTTCACTCAGAATGACTATCTCTGTGTCCAACCATGTTGCCGCAAATGGCATGGTTCCATCCTTTTTCACGGCTGTGTAGTATTCCGCGGCATAAAAAGACAACTACTTCTTTATCCAGTCACCAGTCGTTAGATGTTGGGGTTAGTTCCACGTCCTGGCTAATACAAATAGGGCTGCTGTGAGCATTGAGGTGCATGGGACTTTTTGAGTTAGAGTTTTCTCTTGACATATCCCCAGGCGTGGGAAGGCTGGATCATCAGGTAAGTCCATTTGTAGGTTTTTAAGGAACCTCCATCCCGTCTTCTCTAGTGACAATGCAGCCCGTCTTCCTGAAGCAGAGCCATGCTCACAAAGTAACGGATATTCCTAGAGGTCAGACATGACGTGCATTCAGCTTGGCCTGTTCCAGAAGAAGAGGGCAGTCTGGCAGGGCTGGAGGAGAGTGACCAGGGGAGTGTGGGACAGGCAGGATTCACACCACGTGGGGACATGACAGGCTGGGATAAGGAGCCTGGGCTTCCAGTCATGCCTTGGTAAGCATGGGGCACTGGTTCCAGGACTCCCCACAGATGCCAAAATCCATGGATGCTGATGCCTCTTATACAAAAGGACATAGGACTTTATTTTTTACATACAGACGTATTTTTCTTCCACGTTGTTGTCGTTTTTACAATGTTGTGTCGAATGCCAGTCTAGAGCACAATTTTCCACTTATGCATAAACATACCCATACAGTCATTGTCACATTCTCTTTCGCTGTGTCCTCCTGTGTACTTTAAATCATCTCTAGGTGACGCGCGGCATGCAAGGCAACGTGAATGCTATGTAAGCGGTTGCCGGTGTGTGGCAAGTTCAATTGTCGCTTTTCGAAACTTTCCGTTTTTTCCCGAATATTTTCAACCCACAGTTAGTTGAATCGGCTGGATCGGGGGAGCCCCTAGATACAGAGAACCCCCAAGCCCTTCCCACCTCGGAAATTTCCACTGGAAGCGCTGAAGGGGCCCAAAGAGAGGACAAGAGCGCCCTCTAGCGGCTGCAAACGCTGAGGCATTCCTTCAGCCTATGCAGCGCGGGAGAGAAGGTTTCGGGCCGACTAGCGCAAAAGGAGGGCCCGCCTGGACAGGAAGGAGGAAGGACGACAGCGGAAGCCAGCTCGCACCCTTCCTGGAGCTAGCTGGTTGCAGTGAGGGACGCCGAGGAACTGGGGACACGTCGCGTGGGGAGGCGGGGGGGCAATCCTGGCGGCCAGGAGCAGGGTTCACACAGCTGGCACCCAGTTTGCACGATCAAAATGACAAGGAGAGGGGGTGGGGGGAAGGGGCTGCCTCAGCACCGGGATCCTGACAAGGGCCATAGCGCCGCGACCTCAGCTAATGCGGCTCCCCTGCTAAGCCAGAAAAAGGAAACTGTGAGGCAAGATACTGCAGATTCCACCGCAGCCACACGGATGACTAGATCTCTAACCTGACAAAATGGAACCCTCGGAAACAGGAATCTTCCCTTTCTTCTACATTTTGACCTTGGGACAGGGAGCCACACTTCTCTGACGGGAACCGTCTTTACTCCGGCAGAGAGCTCAGTTTTCCAGGAATAAGTATGGAGAAAAAGTGTGCCGTGATGGTTTAGCAGTTCAAAGCGGAAGCCCGTCTTAGAGACGGGAAAAACATGCTTCTCAATGAAGTCGAGGTATGGCACGAAGCAGGAGGAAGTTTAAGGAAATCTCTCTTAATATCCATTCACCAGACAAGACTAGCCAGTCCTAAAAAGGCAGCACGTTAAATCAAGGAAGATTCCTGCTTCCTTTCTGGGGCGGGAGGGGGGCGGGGGGACACGAGAAACAATGCCGCATTTTAAAACGAGCCTTGGGGCCCTAGATACGGAGAGTGTTGTTGGGTGTTGAGGCTGAGAGGTGTTGCTGAGGAGAACATAAAGCTGCGTATAGACTGGTATGGGTTCCAAGTCTACCGCTGGAAAAAAATTAGCCAATCATGAGTCCATTTGATTGGGAAAGAAGTAAATAACTCAAAAATGGGAAAGACATGGGATTAAATAGCGGTAGCGAGCAATTAAATCCAAGATGTTTATACCTATATTTTCATTGCGAATGCAACAGACTGAAAGCAACTGTCTAAAAAGCAGTCACTGTAGCCCGCGCAGGCGCACACACGCACACAATGGGGAACAGCAGAGAGGTAAAATATGCTAAATGTATCATGATTGAGAAACAAGATCTAATAGATTATCCCGTTTTTGAGACTGTTATAGCAATACTGGTCCAATTATACATAAAGTTATGAACTTAGAGATGACTTATTAAAACTTAGAGGGAATTTTAATTGGAAGACAATATAGCTTCCAAATCATTGAAGAGAAAACTAACCTCAAAAAAATTAATCAATGCAGCTAAGATGGAGTAACGGAGACCGTATTTACCATCGTAGGATAGACCCCAATGTGGATAAAATCTATGAAGCAATGCTTCTTAAGCCATGTGAAAACGATCATCCACTAGGACCTCGTCCTGCCGCCTCCATACCCAGGCTGCTAGGCCTCCTACTGCCACTACCAAGGATGTCCACCAGGTGGCGACATTGCCCCCCTCTGCTCCTGCTGCAGAGCCAGTCCTGAGCAGCCCTGCTCCAGGTTTTGGCAGGCCGCTCCCAGAAGCGCGCTCGTGGGCCTTGCTCCCTTTTAGCCACCAGCAAAGGGATCGAGGATGAGCACTGAGCCTCCTTACTCATCGAAGATCTAGGAACCTATCTGATTTCTGAGCAGCCCTTTACCCTCGTCTGCCGTCAGGTACTCTCCACCCGACTTGCAGAGTCCGCGGCTTGGGCAGCCTGCACGCTGGCCCCGGCCCGTCAGAATCTCTTCCCCCCACCCCCACCCCACCCCCACCCCCCCCCCACCCCCCGGCCAAGAGGCCACGCGCGGTCGTGAGCAGGGCTCCAGGCCTCTGGAGCCGCGCCGCTTGGACTGCGTCCTGGCCCTGGGCTCGCGAGCTCCATGCCCTTGGCTGAGTCACTTAACATCTCTAAGCTAGTTTCCTCATCAGTACAATGAGGGCATAATCGGTATGGGAGGGGGGGGGAATCAGAATCTGGGGGGGACTACATTTCTGGTGATTGAAGATTATTTTCAGTTTGAATTATACAGTGAGGGACACCATACAGTTTTTACTACTGCAGACTTCTGAAGGACAGCTTCTAGTATTCTTAAAACTAATGCATGCACGTACACACAAACACACGTGCACACACACTGACTCTGCTCCGCCTACATCCCCACGCACACACACACGGAGTCACGGACCACACACACCCCCACAACATACACACAACCACACACGTCCTCAGGCGCGCGCACACACACACGCAAAGTCACTGTCACGTGCCACACACGTCCAGGCTCAACTTTAGAATTCCCAGACTCAGGGGAGTCCTGCAAAGAAAGCGACAGTGCGGGGAGAGCCGATTCCCAGTCTCTGACCGCCAGCCTGACCCTTTTCTTCCCAATGCTGGGTCCATCCCATGCCCCAAGGGGCCTTGGATGTGCACAGGGGGACACTCAGACCTCACATCCGGGCTCTGTCCGTAACCTCCATGCCAACAGCTGCCCGTTGGCCTCTCTGTGAGTCCTGGGATGCTGAACTCCGGGGAGAGCCGGTGCAGAAACTACAAGTGGGTCAGGGGCTGCTGGGGCAGGGCATTCGGGGTCCTGGGATTCCAGAGCACGGGGTGGAGCCAATGGGCGTGTCCCCTTGGCCCTGCTGACTCCACCCCGTAGAGGGCGTGGCCAGAGGGAGTGTCAGGGCCAGAGGGACCCTCTGTAGTTCAGGACCCAGGACAGCGCGGGGGGGGTGTCGGGGGTGGGGGTTGGGGGGCCGCCCCTTGCCGTGGTCTAAGGGCAGAAGCCCTAAGGAAGGGCCGGAGGAGGCTGTAAGGTATCCTCACTGCCATCAATTAAAAAAAAAAGCAAAAGCCCGCCGCAGGCGAGGGTGGGGAGGGTTTTGCTAGAACAAGGGAAGACGCTCGCAGAGGTCTGGCCGCAGAGGGCTGGGGGGCTTGCCAGGCTGATGAGGAACCGAGAGGCCGTCGGCCTCTAAACTCCACACGAATTCCTCCGGGTGACCCTGAGATGCAGGGAGACACGGAAAGCACGGTAAACACAGGCCGGAAGCTCAGCAGCCTGTTGCTTGCTTCACCGTCCGTCTGGCGTCCCCTCTGCTAGCAAGCAGCCTTTACCGCATCACCCACGGCTGACCCGGCTCAGGATTCCAGCTGATGTTCCACGGGTGGCATCACTTGCTGGTGACACGAAGCAGGCACGTTAGCCACCTCCCAAACCCTGAGGCTCCTCCTGGGAGGAGCCTGCGGGCCCCCAGTCCAGCCTCTGCGCCACGATGCTCCTTAGTGCCGCTCCCGGTTCGCTGCCCCGGCCTCTAGCTCTGGCCGGAACCTCGCTGGATTGGCGATAAATGGCACCCATGCACCACGTGTAAGCTTGGGGTCCAGATGTGACCATGGCTCGTCTCTTCTTCCCATCGATTGGGGGATTGTTCGGGCTTCGTGTCATCGTGTTGGCAGGAAGGCCAGCACCGCCCCCCTGAGACCTCCCTGAAGACACATAGAAACATAGGACACAACGCAGCCCATCTCTTTGTTTTAAAACACCTTTACAGGGCTACGATTTCTGTTCCGTCAATTAGACACATCTCACGTGTAGTATTTGATCAATTTTCATACATGTCTACACCCAGAAAGCCATCGCCACAATCAAGAGAGCTAACATGTCCACCACTCCCCAAGACGGGCAATTTTCCGATTCCCATATTTACCCCTTCCCACCGCCGTCCCTCCCTGGTAACCATAAGTTTGTTTCTCTATGTCTGTGGCTCTATTTGTCTTTTGCAGTTAAGATCATTTCTGTCTTTTTTCCTTAGATTTCACATGGAAGTTGTGTCATGCGGCATTTTTCTCTCTTCTGGCTTACTTCACTCAGAATGACTATCTCTGTGTCCAACCATGTTGCCGCAAATGGCATGGTTCCATCCTTTTTCACGGCTGTGTAGTATTCCGCGGCATAAAAAGACAACTACTTCTTTATCCAGTCACCAGTCGTTAGATGTTGGGGTTAGTTCCACGTCCTGGCTAATACAAATAGGGCTGCTGTGAGCATTGAGGTGCATGGGACTTTTTGAGTTAGAGTTTTCTCTTGACATATCCCCAGGCGTGGGAAGGCTGGATCATCAGGTAAGTCCATTTGTAGGTTTTTAAGGAACCTCCATCCCGTCTTCTCTAGTGACAATGCAGCCCGTCTTCCTGAAGCAGAGCCATGCTCACAAAGTAACGGATATTCCTAGAGGTCAGACATGACGTGCATTCAGCTTGGCCTGTTCCAGAAGAAGAGGGCAGTCTGGCAGGGCTGGAGGAGAGTGACCAGGGGAGTGTGGGACAGGCAGGATTCACACCACGTGGGGACATGACAGGCTGGGATAAGGAGCCTGGGCTTCCAGTCATGCCTTGGTAAGCATGGGGCACTGGTTCCAGGACTCCCCACAGATGCCAAAATCCATGGATGCTGATGCCTCTTATACAAAAGGACATAGGACTTTATTTTTTACATACAGACGTATTTTTCTTCCACGTTGTTGTCGTTTTTACAATGTTGTGTCGAATGCCAGTCTAGAGCACAATTTTCCACTTATGCATAAACATACCCATACAGTCATTGTCACATTCTCTTTCGCTGTGTCCTCCTGTGTACTTTAAATCATCTCTAGGTGACGCGCGGCATGCAAGGCAACGTGAATGCTATGTAAGCGGTTGCCGGTGTGTGGCAAGTTCAATTGTCGCTTTTCGAAACTTTCCGTTTTTTCCCGAATATTTTCAACCCACAGTTAGTTGAATCGGCTGGATCGGGGGAGCCCCTAGATACAGAGAACCCCCAAGCCCTTCCCACCTCGGAAATTTCCACTGGAAGCGCTGAAGGGGCCCAAAGAGAGGACAAGAGCGCCCTCTAGCGGCTGCAAACGCTGAGGCATTCCTTCAGCCTATGCAGCGCGGGAGAGAAGGTTTCGGGCCGACTAGCGCAAAAGGAGGGCCCGCCTGGACAGGAAGGAGGAAGGACGACAGCGGAAGCCAGCTCGCACCCTTCCTGGAGCTAGCTGGTTGCAGTGAGGGACGCCGAGGAACTGGGGACACGTCGCGTGGGGAGGCGGGGGGGCAATCCTGGCGGCCAGGAGCAGGGTTCACACAGCTGGCACCCAGTTTGCACGATCAAAATGACAAGGAGAGGGGGTGGGGGGAAGGGGCTGCCTCAGCACCGGGATCCTGACAAGGGCCATAGCGCCGCGACCTCAGCTAATGCGGCTCCCCTGCTAAGCCAGAAAAAGGAAACTGTGAGGCAAGATACTGCAGATTCCACCGCAGCCACACGGATGACTAGATCTCTAACCTGACAAAATGGAACCCTCGGAAACAGGAATCTTCCCTTTCTTCTACATTTTGACCTTGGGACAGGGAGCCACACTTCTCTGACGGGAACCGTCTTTACTCCGGCAGAGAGCTCAGTTTTCCAGGAATAAGTATGGAGAAAAAGTGTGCCGTGATGGTTTAGCAGTTCAAAGCGGAAGCCCGTCTTAGAGACGGGAAAAACATGCTTCTCAATGAAGTCGAGGTATGGCACGAAGCAGGAGGAAGTTTAAGGAAATCTCTCTTAATATCCATTCACCAGACAAGACTAGCCAGTCCTAAAAAGGCAGCACGTTAAATCAAGGAAGATTCCTGCTTCCTTTCTGGGGCGGGAGGGGGGCGGGGGGACACGAGAAACAATGCCGCATTTTAAAACGAGCCTTGGGGCCCTAGATACGGAGAGTGTTGTTGGGTGTTGAGGCTGAGAGGTGTTGCTGAGGAGAACATAAAGCTGCGTATAGACTGGTATGGGTTCCAAGTCTACCGCTGGAAAAAAATTAGCCAATCATGAGTCCATTTGATTGGGAAAGAAGTAAATAACTCAAAAATGGGAAAGACATGGGATTAAATAGCGGTAGCGAGCAATTAAATCCAAGATGTTTATACCTATATTTTCATTGCGAATGCAACAGACTGAAAGCAACTGTCTAAAAAGCAGTCACTGTAGCCCGCGCAGGCGCACACACGCACACAATGGGGAACAGCAGAGAGGTAAAATATGCTAAATGTATCATGATTGAGAAACAAGATCTAATAGATTATCCCGTTTTTGAGACTGTTATAGCAATACTGGTCCAATTATACATAAAGTTATGAACTTAGAGATGACTTATTAAAACTTAGAGGGAATTTTAATTGGAAGACAATATAGCTTCCAAATCATTGAAGAGAAAACTAACCTCAAAAAAATTAATCAATGCAGCTAAGATGGAGTAACGGAGACCGTATTTACCATCGTAGGATAGACCCCAATGTGGATAAAATCTATGAAGCAATGCTTCTTAAGCCATGTGAAAACGATCATCCACTAGGACCTCGTCCTGCCGCCTCCATACCCAGGCTGCTAGGCCTCCTACTGCCACTACCAAGGATGTCCACCAGGTGGCGACATTGCCCCCCTCTGCTCCTGCTGCAGAGCCAGTCCTGAGCAGCCCTGCTCCAGGTTTTGGCAGGCCGCTCCCAGAAGCGCGCTCGTGGGCCTTGCTCCCTTTTAGCCACCAGCAAAGGGATCGAGGATGAGCACTGAGCCTCCTTACTCATCGAAGATCTAGGAACCTATCTGATTTCTGAGCAGCCCTTTACCCTCGTCTGCCGTCAGGTACTCTCCACCCGACTTGCAGAGTCCGCGGCTTGGGCAGCCTGCACGCTGGCCCCGGCCCGTCAGAATCTCTTCCCCCCACCCCCACCCCACCCCCACCCCCCCCCCCACCCCCCGGCCAAGAGGCCACGCGCGGTCGTGAGCAGGGCTCCAGGCCTCTGGAGCCGCGCCGCTTGGACTGCGTCCTGGCCCTGGGCTCGCGAGCTCCATGCCCTTGGCTGAGTCACTTAACATCTCTAAGCTAGTTTCCTCATCAGTACAATGAGGGCATAATCGGTATGGGAGGGGGGGGGGATCAGAATCTGGGGGGGACTACATTTCTGGTGATTGAAGATTATTTTCAGTTTGAATTATACAGTGAGGGACACCATACAGTTTTTACTACTGCAGACTTCTGAAGGACAGCTTCTAGTATTCTTAAAACTAATGCATGCACGTACACACAAACACACGTGCACACACACTGACTCTGCTCCGCCTACATCCCCACGCACACACACACGGAGTCACGGACCACACACACCCCCACAACATACACACAACCACACACGTCCTCAGGCGCGCGCACACACACGCAAAGTCACTGTCACGTGCCACACACGTCCAGGCTCAACTTTAGAATTCCCAGACTCAGGGGAGTCCTGCAAAGAAAGCGACAGTGCGGGGAGAGCCGATTCCCAGTCTCTGACCGCCAGCCTGACCCTTTTCTTCCCAATGCTGGGTCCATCCCATGCCCCAAGGGGCCTTGGATGTGCACAGGGGGACACTCAGACCTCACATCCGGGCTCTGTCCGTAACCTCCATGCCAACAGCTGCCCGTTGGCCTCTCTGTGAGTCCTGGGATGCTGAACTCCGGGGAGAGCCGGTGCAGAAACTACAAGTGGGTCAGGGGCTGCTGGGGCAGGGCATTCGGGGTCCTGGGATTCCAGAGCACGGGGTGGAGCCAATGGGCGTGTCCCCTTGGCCCTGCTGACTCCACCCCGTAGAGGGCGTGGCCAGAGGGAGTGTCAGGGCCAGAGGGACCCTCTGTAGTTCAGGACCCAAGACAGCGCGGGGGGGTGTCGGGGGTGGGGGTTGGGGGGCCGCCCCTTGCCGTGGTCTAAGGGCAGAAGCCCTAAGGAAGGGCCGGAGGAGGCTGTAAGGTATCCTCACTGCCATCAATTAAAAAAAAAAGCAAAAGCCCGCCGCAGGCGAGGGTGGGGAGGGTTTTGCTAGAACAAGGGAAGACGCTCGCAGAGGTCTGGCCGCAGAGGGCTGGGGGGCTTGCCAGGCTGATGAGGAACCGAGAGGCCGTCGGCCTCTAAACTCCACACGAATTCCTCCGGGTGACCCTGAGATGCAGGGAGACACGGAAAGCACGGTAAACACAGGCCGGAAGCTCAGCAGCCTGTTGCTTGCTTCACCGTCCGTCTGGCGTCCCCTCTGCTAGCAAGCAGCCTTTACCGCATCACCCACGGCTGACCCGGCTCAGGATTCCAGCTGATGTTCCACGGGTGGCATCACTTGCTGGTGACACGAAGCAGGCACGTTAGCCACCTCCCAAACCCTGAGGCTCCTCCTGGGAGGAGCCTGCGGGCCCCCAGTCCAGCCTCTGCGCCACGATGCTCCTTAGTGCCGCTCCCGGTTCGCTGCCCCGGCCTCTAGCTCTGGCCGGAACCTCGCTGGATTGGCGATAAATGGCACCCATGCACCACGTGTAAGCTTGGGGTCCAGATGTGACCATGGCTCGTCTCTTCTTCCCATCGATTGGGGGATTGTTCGGGCTTCGTGTCATCGTGTTGGCAGGAAGGCCAGCACCGCCCCCCTGAGACCTCCCTGAAGACACATAGAAACATAGGACACAACGCAGCCCATCTCTTTGTTTTAAAACACCTTTACAGGGCTACGATTTCTGTTCCGTCAATTAGACACATCTCACGTGTAGTATTTGATCAATTTTCATACATGTCTACACCCAGAAAGCCATCGCCACAATCAAGAGAGCTAACATGTCCACCACTCCCCAAGACGGGCAATTTTCCGATTCCCATATTTACCCCTTCCCACCGCCGTCCCTCCCTGGTAACCATAAGTTTGTTTCTCTATGTCTGTGGCTCTATTTGTCTTTTGCAGTTAAGATCATTTCTGTCTTTTTTCCTTAGATTTCACATGGAAGTTGTGTCATGCGGCATTTTTCTCTCTTCTGGCTTACTTCACTCAGAATGACTATCTCTGTGTCCAACCATGTTGCCGCAAATGGCATGGTTCCATCCTTTTTCACGGCTGTGTAGTATTCCGCGGCATAAAAAGACAACTACTTCTTTATCCAGTCACCAGTCGTTAGATGTTGGGGTTAGTTCCACGTCCTGGCTAATACAAATAGGGCTGCTGTGAGCATTGAGGTGCATGGGACTTTTTGAGTTAGAGTTTTCTCTTGACATATCCCCAGGCGTGGGAAGGCTGGATCATCAGGTAAGTCCATTTGTAGGTTTTTAAGGAACCTCCATCCCGTCTTCTCTAGTGACAATGCAGCCCGTCTTCCTGAAGCAGAGCCATGCTCACAAAGTAACGGATATTCCTAGAGGTCAGACATGACGTGCATTCAGCTTGGCCTGTTCCAGAAGAAGAGGGCAGTCTGGCAGGGCTGGAGGAGAGTGACCAGGGGAGTGTGGGACAGGCAGGATTCACACCACGTGGGGACATGACAGGCTGGGATAAGGAGCCTGGGCTTCCAGTCATGCCTTGGTAAGCATGGGGCACTGGTTCCAGGACTCCCCACAGATGCCAAAATCCATGGATGCTGATGCCTCTTATACAAAAGGACATAGGACTTTATTTTTTACATACAGACGTATTTTTCTTCCACGTTGTTGTCGTTTTTACAATGTTGTGTCGAATGCCAGTCTAGAGCACAATTTTCCACTTATGCATAAACATACCCATACAGTCATTGTCACATTCTCTTTCGCTGTGTCCTCCTGTGTACTTTAAATCATCTCTAGGTGACGCGCGGCATGCAAGGCAACGTGAATGCTATGTAAGCGGTTGCCGGTGTGTGGCAAGTTCAATTGTCGCTTTTCGAAACTTTCCGTTTTTTCCCGAATATTTTCAACCCACAGTTAGTTGAATCGGCTGGATCGGGGGAGCCCCTAGATACAGAGAACCCCCAAGCCCTTCCCACCTCGGAAATTTCCACTGGAAGCGCTGAAGGGGCCCAAAGAGAGGACAAGAGCGCCCTCTAGCGGCTGCAAACGCTGAGGCATTCCTTCAGCCTATGCAGCGCGGGAGAGAAGGTTTCGGGCCGACTAGCGCAAAAGGAGGGCCCGCCTGGACAGGAAGGAGGAAGGACGACAGCGGAAGCCAGCTCGCACCCTTCCTGGAGCTAGCTGGTTGCAGTGAGGGACGCCGAGGAACTGGGGACACGTCGCGTGGGGAGGCGGGGGGGCAATCCTGGCGGCCAGGAGCAGGGTTCACACAGCTGGCACCCAGTTTGCACGATCAAAATGACAAGGAGAGGGGGTGGGGGGAAGGGGCTGCCTCAGCACCGGGATCCTGACAAGGGCCATAGCGCCGCGACCTCAGCTAATGCGGCTCCCCTGCTAAGCCAGAAAAAGGAAACTGTGAGGCAAGATACTGCAGATTCCACCGCAGCCACACGGATGACTAGATCTCTAACCTGACAAAATGGAACCCTCGGAAACAGGAATCTTCCCTTTCTTCTACATTTTGACCTTGGGACAGGGAGCCACACTTCTCTGACGGGAACCGTCTTTACTCCGGCAGAGAGCTCAGTTTTCCAGGAATAAGTATGGAGAAAAAGTGTGCCGTGATGGTTTAGCAGTTCAAAGCGGAAGCCCGTCTTAGAGACGGGAAAAACATGCTTCTCAATGAAGTCGAGGTATGGCACGAAGCAGGAGGAAGTTTAAGGAAATCTCTCTTAATATCCATTCACCAGACAAGACTAGCCAGTCCTAAAAAGGCAGCACGTTAAATCAAGGAAGATTCCTGCTTCCTTTCTGGGGCGGGAGGGGGGCGGGGGGACACGAGAAACAATGCCGCATTTTAAAACGAGCCTTGGGGCCCTAGATACGGAGAGTGTTGTTGGGTGTTGAGGCTGAGAGGTGTTGCTGAGGAGAACATAAAGCTGCGTATAGACTGGTATGGGTTCCAAGTCTACCGCTGGAAAAAAATTAGCCAATCATGAGTCCATTTGATTGGGAAAGAAGTAAATAACTCAAAAATGGGAAAGACATGGGATTAAATAGCGGTAGCGAGCAATTAAATCCAAGATGTTTATACCTATATTTTCATTGCGAATGCAACAGACTGAAAGCAACTGTCTAAAAAGCAGTCACTGTAGCCCGCGCAGGCGCACACACGCACACAATGGGGAACAGCAGAGAGGTAAAATATGCTAAATGTATCATGATTGAGAAACAAGATCTAATAGATTATCCCGTTTTTGAGACTGTTATAGCAATACTGGTCCAATTATACATAAAGTTATGAACTTAGAGATGACTTATTAAAACTTAGAGGGAATTTTAATTGGAAGACAATATAGCTTCCAAATCATTGAAGAGAAAACTAACCTCAAAAAAATTAATCAATGCAGCTAAGATGGAGTAACGGAGACCGTATTTACCATCGTAGGATAGACCCCAATGTGGATAAAATCTATGAAGCAATGCTTCTTAAGCCATGTGAAAACGATCATCCACTAGGACCTCGTCCTGCCGCCTCCATACCCAGGCTGCTAGGCCTCCTACTGCCACTACCAAGGATGTCCACCAGGTGGCGACATTGCCCCCCTCTGCTCCTGCTGCAGAGCCAGTCCTGAGCAGCCCTGCTCCAGGTTTTGGCAGGCCGCTCCCAGAAGCGCGCTCGTGGGCCTTGCTCCCTTTTAGCCACCAGCAAAGGGATCGAGGATGAGCACTGAGCCTCCTTACTCATCGAAGATCTAGGAACCTATCTGATTTCTGAGCAGCCCTTTACCCTCGTCTGCCGTCAGGTACTCTCCACCCGACTTGCAGAGTCCGCGGCTTGGGCAGCCTGCACGCTGGCCCCGGCCCGTCAGAATCTCTTCCCCCCACCCCCACCCCACCCCCACCCCCCCCCCACCCCCCGGCCAAGAGGCCACGCGCGGTCGTGAGCAGGGCTCCAGGCCTCTGGAGCCGCGCCGCTTGGACTGCGTCCTGGCCCTGGGCTCGCGAGCTCCATGCCCTTGGCTGAGTCACTTAACATCTCTAAGCTAGTTTCCTCATCAGTACAATGAGGGCATAATCGGTATGGGAGGGGGGGGGGATCAGAATCTGGGGGGGACTACATTTCTGGTGATTGAAGATTATTTTCAGTTTGAATTATACAGTGAGGGACACCATACAGTTTTTACTACTGCAGACTTCTGAAGGACAGCTTCTAGTATTCTTAAAACTAATGCATGCACGTACACACAAACACACGTGCACACACACTGACTCTGCTCCGCCTACATCCCCACGCACACACACACGGAGTCACGGACCACACACACCCCCACAACATACACACAACCACACACGTCCTCAGGCGCGCGCACACACACGCAAAGTCACTGTCACGTGCCACACACGTCCAGGCTCAACTTTAGAATTCCCAGACTCAGGGGAGTCCTGCAAAGAAAGCGACAGTGCGGGGAGAGCCGATTCCCAGTCTCTGACCGCCAGCCTGACCCTTTTCTTCCCAATGCTGGGTCCATCCCATGCCCCAAGGGGCCTTGGATGTGCACAGGGGGACACTCAGACCTCACATCCGGGCTCTGTCCGTAACCTCCATGCCAACAGCTGCCCGTTGGCCTCTCTGTGAGTCCTGGGATGCTGAACTCCGGGGAGAGCCGGTGCAGAAACTACAAGTGGGTCAGGGGCTGCTGGGGCAGGGCATTCGGGGTCCTGGGATTCCAGAGCACGGGGTGGAGCCAATGGGCGTGTCCCCTTGGCCCTGCTGACTCCACCCCGTAGAGGGCGTGGCCAGAGGGAGTGTCAGGGCCAGAGGGACCCTCTGTAGTTCAGGACCCAAGACAGCGCGGGGGGGTGTCGGGGGTGGGGGTTGGGGGGCCGCCCCTTGCCGTGGTCTAAGGGCAGAAGCCCTAAGGAAGGGCCGGAGGAGGCTGTAAGGTATCCTCACTGCCATCAATTAAAAAAAAAAGCAAAAGCCCGCCGCAGGCGAGGGTGGGGAGGGTTTTGCTAGAACAAGGGAAGACGCTCGCAGAGGTCTGGCCGCAGAGGGCTGGGGGGCTTGCCAGGCTGATGAGGAACCGAGAGGCCGTCGGCCTCTAAACTCCACACGAATTCCTCCGGGTGACCCTGAGATGCAGGGAGACACGGAAAGCACGGTAAACACAGGCCGGAAGCTCAGCAGCCTGTTGCTTGCTTCACCGTCCGTCTGGCGTCCCCTCTGCTAGCAAGCAGCCTTTACCGCATCACCCACGGCTGACCCGGCTCAGGATTCCAGCTGATGTTCCACGGGTGGCATCACTTGCTGGTGACACGAAGCAGGCACGTTAGCCACCTCCCAAACCCTGAGGCTCCTCCTGGGAGGAGCCTGCGGGCCCCCAGTCCAGCCTCTGCGCCACGATGCTCCTTAGTGCCGCTCCCGGTTCGCTGCCCCGGCCTCTAGCTCTGGCCGGAACCTCGCTGGATTGGCGATAAATGGCACCCATGCACCACGTGTAAGCTTGGGGTCCAGATGTGACCATGGCTCGTCTCTTCTTCCCATCGATTGGGGGATTGTTCGGGCTTCGTGTCATCGTGTTGGCAGGAAGGCCAGCACCGCCCCCCTGAGACCTCCCTGAAGACACATAGAAACATAGGACACAACGCAGCCCATCTCTTTGTTTTAAAACACCTTTACAGGGCTACGATTTCTGTTCCGTCAATTAGACACATCTCACGTGTAGTATTTGATCAATTTTCATACATGTCTACACCCAGAAAGCCATCGCCACAATCAAGAGAGCTAACATGTCCACCACTCCCCAAGACGGGCAATTTTCCGATTCCCATATTTACCCCTTCCCACCGCCGTCCCTCCCTGGTAACCATAAGTTTGTTTCTCTATGTCTGTGGCTCTATTTGTCTTTTGCAGTTAAGATCATTTCTGTCTTTTTTCCTTAGATTTCACATGGAAGTTGTGTCATGCGGCATTTTTCTCTCTTCTGGCTTACTTCACTCAGAATGACTATCTCTGTGTCCAACCATGTTGCCGCAAATGGCATGGTTCCATCCTTTTTCACGGCTGTGTAGTATTCCGCGGCATAAAAAGACAACTACTTCTTTATCCAGTCACCAGTCGTTAGATGTTGGGGTTAGTTCCACGTCCTGGCTAATACAAATAGGGCTGCTGTGAGCATTGAGGTGCATGGGACTTTTTGAGTTAGAGTTTTCTCTTGACATATCCCCAGGCGTGGGAAGGCTGGATCATCAGGTAAGTCCATTTGTAGGTTTTTAAGGAACCTCCATCCCGTCTTCTCTAGTGACAATGCAGCCCGTCTTCCTGAAGCAGAGCCATGCTCACAAAGTAACGGATATTCCTAGAGGTCAGACATGACGTGCATTCAGCTTGGCCTGTTCCAGAAGAAGAGGGCAGTCTGGCAGGGCTGGAGGAGAGTGACCAGGGGAGTGTGGGACAGGCAGGATTCACACCACGTGGGGACATGACAGGCTGGGATAAGGAGCCTGGGCTTCCAGTCATGCCTTGGTAAGCATGGGGCACTGGTTCCAGGACTCCCCACAGATGCCAAAATCCATGGATGCTGATGCCTCTTATACAAAAGGACATAGGACTTTATTTTTTACATACAGACGTATTTTTCTTCCACGTTGTTGTCGTTTTTACAATGTTGTGTCGAATGCCAGTCTAGAGCACAATTTTCCACTTATGCATAAACATACCCATACAGTCATTGTCACATTCTCTTTCGCTGTGTCCTCCTGTGTACTTTAAATCATCTCTAGGTGACGCGCGGCATGCAAGGCAACGTGAATGCTATGTAAGCGGTTGCCGGTGTGTGGCAAGTTCAATTGTCGCTTTTCGAAACTTTCCGTTTTTTCCCGAATATTTTCAACCCACAGTTAGTTGAATCGGCTGGATCGGGGGAGCCCCTAGATACAGAGAACCCCCAAGCCCTTCCCACCTCGGAAATTTCCACTGGAAGCGCTGAAGGGGCCCAAAGAGAGGACAAGAGCGCCCTCTAGCGGCTGCAAACGCTGAGGCATTCCTTCAGCCTATGCAGCGCGGGAGAGAAGGTTTCGGGCCGACTAGCGCAAAAGGAGGGCCCGCCTGGACAGGAAGGAGGAAGGACGACAGCGGAAGCCAGCTCGCACCCTTCCTGGAGCTAGCTGGTTGCAGTGAGGGACGCCGAGGAACTGGGGACACGTCGCGTGGGGAGGCGGGGGGGCAATCCTGGCGGCCAGGAGCAGGGTTCACACAGCTGGCACCCAGTTTGCACGATCAAAATGACAAGGAGAGGGGGTGGGGGGAAGGGGCTGCCTCAGCACCGGGATCCTGACAAGGGCCATAGCGCCGCGACCTCAGCTAATGCGGCTCCCCTGCTAAGCCAGAAAAAGGAAACTGTGAGGCAAGATACTGCAGATTCCACCGCAGCCACACGGATGACTAGATCTCTAACCTGACAAAATGGAACCCTCGGAAACAGGAATCTTCCCTTTCTTCTACATTTTGACCTTGGGACAGGGAGCCACACTTCTCTGACGGGAACCGTCTTTACTCCGGCAGAGAGCTCAGTTTTCCAGGAATAAGTATGGAGAAAAAGTGTGCCGTGATGGTTTAGCAGTTCAAAGCGGAAGCCCGTCTTAGAGACGGGAAAAACATGCTTCTCAATGAAGTCGAGGTATGGCACGAAGCAGGAGGAAGTTTAAGGAAATCTCTCTTAATATCCATTCACCAGACAAGACTAGCCAGTCCTAAAAAGGCAGCACGTTAAATCAAGGAAGATTCCTGCTTCCTTTCTGGGGCGGGAGGGGGGCGGGGGGACACGAGAAACAATGCCGCATTTTAAAACGAGCCTTGGGGCCCTAGATACGGAGAGTGTTGTTGGGTGTTGAGGCTGAGAGGTGTTGCTGAGGAGAACATAAAGCTGCGTATAGACTGGTATGGGTTCCAAGTCTACCGCTGGAAAAAAATTAGCCAATCATGAGTCCATTTGATTGGGAAAGAAGTAAATAACTCAAAAATGGGAAAGACATGGGATTAAATAGCGGTAGCGAGCAATTAAATCCAAGATGTTTATACCTATATTTTCATTGCGAATGCAACAGACTGAAAGCAACTGTCTAAAAAGCAGTAACTGTAGCCCGCGCAGGCGCACACACGCACACAATGGGGAACAGCAGAGAGGTAAAATATGCTAAATGTATCATGATTGAGAAACAAGATCTAATAGATTATCCCGTTTTTGAGACTGTTATAGCAATACTGGTCCAATTATACATAAAGTTATGAACTTAGAGATGACTTATTAAAACTTAGAGGGAATTTTAATTGGAAGACAATATAGCTTCCAAATCATTGAAGAGAAAACTAACCTCAAAAAAATTAATCAATGCAGCTAAGATGGAGTAACGGAGACCGTATTTACCATCGTAGGATAGACCCCAATGTGGATAAAATCTATGAAGCAATGCTTCTTAAGCCATGTGAAAACGATCATCCACTAGGACCTCGTCCTGCCGCCTCCATACCCAGGCTGCTAGGCCTCCTACTGCCACTACCAAGGATGTCCACCAGGTGGCGACATTGCCCCCCTCTGCTCCTGCTGCAGAGCCAGTCCTGAGCAGCCCTGCTCCAGGTTTTGGCAGGCCGCTCCCAGAAGCGCGCTCGTGGGCCTTGCTCCCTTTTAGCCACCAGCAAAGGGATCGAGGATGAGCACTGAGCCTCCTTACTCATCGAAGATCTAGGAACCTATCTGATTTCTGAGCAGCCCTTTACCCTCGTCTGCCGTCAGGTACTCTCCACCCGACTTGCAGAGTCCGCGGCTTGGGCAGCCTGCACGCTGGCCCCGGCCCGTCAGAATCTCTTCCCCCCACCCCCACCCCACCCCCACCCCCCCCCACCCCCCGGCCAAGAGGCCACGCGCGGTCGTGAGCAGGGCTCCAGGCCTCTGGAGCCGCGCCGCTTGGACTGCGTCCTGGCCCTGGGCTCGCGAGCTCCATGCCCTTGGCTGAGTCACTTAACATCTCTAAGCTAGTTTCCTCATCAGTACAATGAGGGCATAATCGGTATGGGAGGGGGGGGGAATCAGAATCTGGGGGGGACTACATTTCTGGTGATTGAAGATTATTTTCAGTTTGAATTATACAGTGAGGGACACCATACAGTTTTTACTACTGCAGACTTCTGAAGGACAGCTTCTAGTATTCTTAAAACTAATGCATGCACGTACACACAAACACACGTGCACACACACTGACTCTGCTCCGCCTACATCCCCACGCACACACACACGGAGTCACGGACCACACACACCCCCACAACATACACACAACCACACACGTCCTCAGGCGCGCGCACACACACGCAAAGTCACTGTCACGTGCCACACACGTCCAGGCTCAACTTTAGAATTCCCAGACTCAGGGGAGTCCTGCAAAGAAAGCGACAGTGCGGGGAGAGCCGATTCCCAGTCTCTGACCGCCAGCCTGACCCTTTTCTTCCCAATGCTGGGTCCATCCCATGCCCCAAGGGGCCTTGGATGTGCACAGGGGGACACTCAGACCTCACATCCGGGCTCTGTCCGTAACCTCCATGCCAACAGCTGCCCGTTGGCCTCTCTGTGAGTCCTGGGATGCTGAACTCCGGGGAGAGCCGGTGCAGAAACTACAAGTGGGTCAGGGGCTGCTGGGGCAGGGCATTCGGGGTCCTGGGATTCCAGAGCACGGGGTGGAGCCAATGGGCGTGTCCCCTTGGCCCTGCTGACTCCACCCCGTAGAGGGCGTGGCCAGAGGGAGTGTCAGGGCCAGAGGGACCCTCTGTAGTTCAGGACCCAGGACAGCGCGGGGGGGTGTCGGGGGTGGGGGTTGGGGGGCCGCCCCTTGCCGTGGTCTAAGGGCAGAAGCCCTAAGGAAGGGCCGGAGGAGGCTGTAAGGTATCCTCACTGCCATCAATTAAAAAAAAAAGCAAAAGACCGCCGCAGGCGAGGGTGGGGAGGGTTTTGCTAGAACAAGGGAAGACGCTCGCAGAGGTCTGGCCGCAGAGGGCTGGGGGGCTTGCCAGGCTGATGAGGAACCGAGAGGCCGTCGGCCTCTAAACTCCACACGAATTCCTCCGGGTGACCCTGAGATGCAGGGAGACACGGAAAGCACGGTAAACACAGGCCGGAAGCTCAGCAGCCTGTTGCTTGCTTCACCGTCCGTCTGGCGTCCCCTCTGCTAGCAAGCAGCCTTTACCGCATCACCCACGGCTGACCCGGCTCAGGATTCCAGCTGATGTTCCACGGGTGGCATCACTTGCTGGTGACACGAAGCAGGCACGTTAGCCACCTCCCAAACCCTGAGGCTCCTCCTGGGAGGAGCCTGCGGGCCCCCAGTCCAGCCTCTGCGCCACGATGCTCCTTAGTGCCGCTCCCGGTTCGCTGCCCCGGCCTCTAGCTCTGGCCGGAACCTCGCTGGATTGGCGATAAATGGCACCCATGCACCACGTGTAAGCTTGGGGTCCAGATGTGACCATGGCTCGTCTCTTCTTCCCATCGATTGGGGGATTGTTCGGGCTTCGTGTCATCGTGTTGGCAGGAAGGCCAGCACCGCCCCCCTGAGACCTCCCTGAAGACACATAGAAACATAGGACACAACGCAGCCCATCTCTTTGTTTTAAAACACCTTTACAGGGCTACGATTTCTGTTCCGTCAATTAGACACATCTCACGTGTAGTATTTGATCAATTTTCATACATGTCTACACCCAGAAAGCCATCGCCACAATCAAGAGAGCTAACATGTCCACCACTCCCCAAGACGGGCAATTTTCCGATTCCCATATTTACCCCTTCCCACCGCCGTCCCTCCCTGGTAACCATAAGTTTGTTTCTCTATGTCTGTGGCTCTATTTGTCTTTTGCAGTTAAGATCATTTCTGTCTTTTTTCCTTAGATTTCACATGGAAGTTGTGTCATGCGGCATTTTTCTCTCTTCTGGCTTACTTCACTCAGAATGACTATCTCTGTGTCCAACCATGTTGCCGCAAATGGCATGGTTCCATCCTTTTCACGGCTGTGTAGTATTCCGCGGCATAAAAAGACAACTACTTCTTTATCCAGTCACCAGTCGTTAGATGTTGGGGTTAGTTCCACGTCCTGGCTAATACAAATAGGGCTGCTGTGAGCATTGAGGTGCATGGGACTTTTTGAGTTAGAGTTTTCTCTTGACATATCCCCAGGCGTGGGAAGGCTGGATCATCAGGTAAGTCCATTTGTAGGTTTTTAAGGAACCTCCATCCCGTCTTCTCTAGTGACAATGCAGCCCGTCTTCCTGAAGCAGAGCCATGCTCACAAAGTAACGGATATTCCTAGAGGTCAGACATGACGTGCATTCAGCTTGGCCTGTTCCAGAAGAAGAGGGCAGTCTGGCAGGGCTGGAGGAGAGTGACCAGGGGAGTGTGGGACAGGCAGGATTCACACCACGTGGGGACATGACAGGCTGGGATAAGGAGCCTGGGCTTCCAGTCATGCCTTGGTAAGCATGGGGCACTGGTTCCAGGACTCCCCACAGATGCCAAAATCCATGGATGCTGATGCCTCTTATACAAAAGGACATAGGACTTTATTTTTTACATACAGACGTATTTTTCTTCCACGTTGTTGTCGTTTTTACAATGTTGTGTCGAATGCCAGTCTAGAGCACAATTTTCCACTTATGCATAAACATACCCATACAGTCATTGTCACATTCTCTTTCGCTGTGTCCTCCTGTGTACTTTAAATCATCTCTAGGTGACGCGCGGCATGCAAGGCAACGTGAATGCTATGTAAGCGGTTGCCGGTGTGTGGCAAGTTCAATTGTCGCTTTTCGAAACTTTCCGTTTTTTCCCGAATATTTTCAACCCACAGTTAGTTGAATCGGCTGGATCGGGGGAGCCCCTAGATACAGAGAACCCCCAAGCCCTTCCCATCTCGGAAATTTCCACTGGAAGCGCTGAAGGGGCCCAAAGAGAGGACAAGAGCGCCCTCTAGCGGCTGCAAACGCTGAGGCATTCCTTCAGCCTATGCAGCGCGGGAGAGAAGGTTTCGGGCCGACTAGCGCAAAAGGAGGGCCCGCCTGGACAGGAAGGAGGAAGGACGACAGCGGAAGCCAGCTCGCACCCTTCCTGGAGCTAGCTGGTTGCAGTGAGGGACGCCGAGGAACTGGGGACACGTCGCGTGGGGAGGCGGGGGGGCAATCCTGGCGGCCAGGAGCAGGGTTCACACAGCTGGCACCCAGTTTGCACGATCAAAATGACAAGGAGAGGGGGTGGGGGGAAGGGGCTGCCTCAGCACCGGGATCCTGACAAGGGCCATAGCGCCGCGACCTCAGCTAATGCGGCTCCCCTGCTAAGCCAGAAAAAGGAAACTGTGAGGCAAGATACTGCAGATTCCACCGCAGCCACACGGATGACTAGATCTCTAACCTGACAAAATGGAACCCTCGGAAACAGGAATCTTCCCTTTCTTCTACATTTTGACCTTGGGACAGGGAGCCACACTTCTCTGACGGGAACCGTCTTTACTCCGGCAGAGAGCTCAGTTTTCCAGGAATAAGTATGGAGAAAAAGTGTGCCGTGATGGTTTAGCAGTTCAAAGCGGAAGCCCGTCTTAGAGACGGGAAAAACATGCTTCTCAATGAAGTCGAGGTATGGCACGAAGCAGGAGGAAGTTTAAGGAAATCTCTCTTAATATCCATTCACCAGACAAGACTAGCCAGTCCTAAAAAGGCAGCACGTTAAATCAAGGAAGATTCCTGCTTCCTTTCTGGGGCGGGAGGGGGGCGGGGGGACACGAGAAACAATGCCGCATTTTAAAACGAGCCTTGGGGCCCTAGATACGGAGAGTGTTGTTGGGTGTTGAGGCTGAGAGGTGTTGCTGAGGAGAACATAAAGCTGCGTATAGACTGGTATGGGTTCCAAGTCTACCGCTGGAAAAAAATTAGCCAATCATGAGTCCATTTGATTGGGAAAGAAGTAAATAACTCAAAAATGGGAAAGACATGGGATTAAATAGCGGTAGCGAGCAATTAAATCCAAGATGTTTATACCTATATTTTCATTGCGAATGCAACAGACTGAAAGCAACTGTCTAAAAAGCAGTCACTGTAGCCCGCGCAGGCGCACACACGCACACAATGGGGAACAGCAGAGAGGTAAAATATGCTAAATGTATCATGATTGAGAAACAAGATCTAATAGATTATCCCGTTTTTGAGACTGTTATAGCAATACTGGTCCAATTATACATAAAGTTATGAACTTAGAGATGACTTATTAAAACTTAGAGGGAATTTTAATTGGAAGACAATATAGCTTCCAAATCATTGAAGAGAAAACTAACCTCAAAAAAATTAATCAATGCAGCTAAGATGGAGTAACGGAGACCGTATTTACCATCGTAGGATAGACCCCAATGTGGATAAAATCTATGAAGCAATGCTTCTTAAGCCATGTGAAAACGATCATCCACTAGGACCTCGTCCTGCCGCCTCCATACCCAGGCTGCTAGGCCTCCTACTGCCACTACCAAGGATGTCCACCAGGTGGCGACATTGCCCCCCTCTGCTCCTGCTGCAGAGCCAGTCCTGAGCAGCCCTGCTCCAGGTTTTGGCAGGCCGCTCCCAGAAGCGCGCTCGTGGGCCTTGCTCCCTTTTAGCCACCAGCAAAGGGATCGAGGATGAGCACTGAGCCTCCTTACTCATCGAAGATCTAGGAACCTATCTGATTTCTGAGCAGCCCTTTACCCTCGTCTGCCGTCAGGTACTCTCCACCCGACTTGCAGAGTCCGCGGCTTGGGCAGCCTGCACGCTGGCCCCGGCCCGTCAGAATCTCTTCCCCCCACCCCCCCCACCCCCCGGCCAAGAGGCCACGCGCGGTCGTGAGCAGGGCTCCAGGCCTCTGGAGCCGCGCCGCTTGGACTGCGTCCTGGCCCTGGGCTCGCGAGCTCCATGCCCTTGGCTGAGTCACTTAACATCTCTAAGCTAGTTTCCTCATCAGTACAATGAGGGCATAATCGGTATGGGAGGGGGGGGGGAATCAGAATCTGGGGGGGACTACATTTCTGGTGATTGAAGATTATTTTCAGTTTGAATTATACAGTGAGGGACACCATACAGTTTTTACTACTGCAGACTTCTGAAGGACAGCTTCTAGTATTCTTAAAACTAATGCATGCACGTACACACAAACACACGTGCACACACACTGACTCTGCTCCGCCTACATCCCCACGCACACACACACGGAGTCACGGACCACACACACCCCCACAACATACACACAACCACACACGTCCTCAGGCGCGCGCACACACACGCAAAGTCACTGTCACGTGCCACACACGTCCAGGCTCAACTTTAGAATTCCCAGACTCAGGGGAGTCCTGCAAAGAAAGCGACAGTGCGGGGAGAGCCGATTCCCAGTCTCTGACCGCCAGCCTGACCCTTTTCTTCCCAATGCTGGGTCCATCCCATGCCCCAAGGGGCCTTGGATGTGCACAGGGGGACACTCAGACCTCACATCCGGGCTCTGTCCGTAACCTCCATGCCAACAGCTGCCCGTTGGCCTCTCTGTGAGTCCTGGGATGCTGAACTCCGGGGAGAGCCGGTGCAGAAACTACAAGTGGGTCAGGGGCTGCTGGGGCAGGGCATTCGGGGTCCTGGGATTCCAGAGCACGGGGTGGAGCCAATGGGCGTGTCCCCTTGGCCCTGCTGACTCCACCCCGTAGAGGGCGTGGCCAGAGGGAGTGTCAGGGCCAGAGGGACCCTCTGTAGTTCAGGACCCAAGACAGCGCGGGGGGGTGTCGGGGGTGGGGGTTGGGGGGCCGCCCCTTGCCGTGGTCTAAGGGCAGAAGCCCTAAGGAAGGGCCGGAGGAGGCTGTAAGGTATCCTCACTGCCATCAATTAAAAAAAAAAGCAAAAGCCCGCCGCAGGCGAGGGTGGGGAGGGTTTTGCTAGAACAAGGGAAGACGCTCGCAGAGGTCTGGCCGCAGAGGGCTGGGGGGCTTGCCAGGCTGATGAGGAACCGAGAGGCCGTCGGCCTCTAAACTCCACACGAATTCCTCCGGGTGACCCTGAGATGCAGGGAGACACGGAAAGCACGGTAAACACAGGCCGGAAGCTCAGCAGCCTGTTGCTTGCTTCACCGTCCGTCTGGCGTCCCCTCTGCTAGCAAGCAGCCTTTACCGCATCACCCACGGCTGACCCGGCTCAGGATTCCAGCTGATGTTCCACGGGTGGCATCACTTGCTGGTGACACGAAGCAGGCACGTTAGCCACCTCCCAAACCCTGAGGCTCCTCCTGGGAGGAGCCTGCGGGCCCCCAGTCCAGCCTCTGCGCCACGATGCTCCTTAGTGCCGCTCCCGGTTCGCTGCCCCGGCCTCTAGCTCTGGCCGGAACCTCGCTGGATTGGCGATAAATGGCACCCATGCACCACGTGTAAGCTTGGGGTCCAGATGTGACCATGGCTCGTCTCTTCTTCCCATCGATTGGGGGATTGTTCGGGCTTCGTGTCATCGTGTTGGCAGGAAGGCCAGCACCGCCCCCCTGAGACCTCCCTGAAGACACATAGAAACATAGGACACAACGCAGCCCATCTCTTTGTTTTAAAACACCTTTACAGGGCTACGATTTCTGTTCCGTCAATTAGACACATCTCACGTGTAGTATTTGATCAATTTTCATACATGTCTACACCCAGAAAGCCATCGCCACAATCAAGAGAGCTAACATGTCCACCACTCCCCAAGACGGGCAATTTTCCGATTCCCATATTTACCCCTTCCCACCGCCGTCCCTCCCTGGTAACCATAAGTTTGTTTCTCTATGTCTGTGGCTCTATTTGTCTTTTGCAGTTAAGATCATTTCTGTCTTTTTTCCTTAGATTTCACATGGAAGTTGTGTCATGCGGCATTTTTCTCTCTTCTGGCTTACTTCACTCAGAATGACTATCTCTGTGTCCAACCATGTTGCCGCAAATGGCATGGTTCCATCCTTTTTCACGGCTGTGTAGTATTCCGCGGCATAAAAAGACAACTACTTCTTTATCCAGTCACCAGTCGTTAGATGTTGGGGTTAGTTCCACGTCCTGGCTAATACAAATAGGGCTGCTGTGAGCATTGAGGTGCATGGGACTTTTTGAGTTAGAGTTTTCTCTTGACATATCCCCAGGCGTGGGAAGGCTGGATCATCAGGTAAGTCCATTTGTAGGTTTTTAAGGAACCTCCATCCCGTCTTCTCTAGTGACAATGCAGCCCGTCTTCCTGAAGCAGAGCCATGCTCACAAAGTAACGGATATTCCTAGAGGTCAGACATGACGTGCATTCAGCTTGGCCTGTTCCAGAAGAAGAGGGCAGTCTGGCAGGGCTGGAGGAGAGTGACCAGGGGAGTGTGGGACAGGCAGGATTCACACCACGTGGGGACATGACAGGCTGGGATAAGGAGCCTGGGCTTCCAGTCATGCCTTGGTAAGCATGGGGCACTGGTTCCAGGACTCCCCACAGATGCCAAAATCCATGGATGCTGATGCCTCTTATACAAAAGGACATAGGACTTTATTTTTTACATACAGACGTATTTTTCTTCCACGTTGTTGTCGTTTTTACAATGTTGTGTCGAATGCCAGTCTAGAGCACAATTTTCCACTTATGCATAAACATACCCATACAGTCATTGTCACATTCTCTTTCGCTGTGTCCTCCTGTGTACTTTAAATCATCTCTAGGTGACGCGCGGCATGCAAGGCAACGTGAATGCTATGTAAGCGGTTGCCGGTGTGTGGCAAGTTCAATTGTCGCTTTTCGAAACTTTCCGTTTTTTCCCGAATATTTTCAACCCACAGTTAGTTGAATCGGCTGGATCGGGGGAGCCCCTAGATACAGAGAACCCCCAAGCCCTTCCCACCTCGGAAATTTCCACTGGAAGCGCTGAAGGGGCCCAAAGAGAGGACAAGAGCGCCCTCTAGCGGCTGCAAACGCTGAGGCATTCCTTCAGCCTATGCAGCGCGGGAGAGAAGGTTTCGGGCCGACTAGCGCAAAAGGAGGGCCCGCCTGGACAGGAAGGAGGAAGGACGACAGCGGAAGCCAGCTCGCACCCTTCCTGGAGCTAGCTGGTTGCAGTGAGGGACGCCGAGGAACTGGGGACACGTCGCGTGGGGAGGCAGGGGGGCAATCCTGGCGGCCAGGAGCAGGGTTCACACAGCTGGCACCCAGTTTGCACGATCAAAATGACAAGGAGAGGGGGTGGGGGGAAGGGGCTGCCTCAGCACCGGGATCCTGACAAGGGCCATAGCGCCGCGACCTCAGCTAATGCGGCTCCCCTGCTAAGCCAGAAAAAGGAAACTGTGAGGCAAGATACTGCAGATTCCACCGCAGCCACACGGATGACTAGATCTCTAACCTGACAAAATGGAACCCTCGGAAACAGGAATCTTCCCTTTCTTCTACATTTTGACCTTGGGACAGGGAGCCACACTTCTCTGACGGGAACCGTCTTTACTCCGGCAGAGAGCTCAGTTTTCCAGGAATAAGTATGGAGAAAAAGTGTGCCGTGATGGTTTAGCAGTTCAAAGCGGAAGCCCGTCTTAGAGACGGGAAAAACATGCTTCTCAATGAAGTCGAGGTATGGCACGAAGCAGGAGGAAGTTTAAGGAAATCTCTCTTAATATCCATTCACCAGACAAGACTAGCCAGTCCTAAAAAGGCAGCACGTTAAATCAAGGAAGATTCCTGCTTCCTTTCTGGGGCGGGAGGGGGGCGGGGGGACACGAGAAACAATGCCGCATTTTAAAACGAGCCTTGGGGCCCTAGATACGGAGAGTGTTGTTGGGTGTTGAGGCTGAGAGGTGTTGCTGAGGAGAACATAAAGCTGCGTATAGACTGGTATGGGTTCCAAGTCTACCGCTGGAAAAAAATTAGCCAATCATGAGTCCATTTGATTGGGAAAGAAGTAAATAACTCAAAAATGGGAAAGACATGGGATTAAATAGCGGTAGCGAGCAATTAAATCCAAGATGTTTATACCTATATTTTCATTGCGAATGCAACAGACTGAAAGCAACTGTCTAAAAAGCAGTCACTGTAGCCCGCGCAGGCGCACACACGCACACAATGGGGAACAGCAGAGAGGTAAAATATGCTAAATGTATCATGATTGAGAAACAAGATCTAATAGATTATCCCGTTTTTGAGACTGTTATAGCAATACTGGTCCAATTATACATAAAGTTATGAACTTAGAGATGACTTATTAAAACTTAGAGGGAATTTTAATTGGAAGACAATATAGCTTCCAAATCATTGAAGAGAAAACTAACCTCAAAAAAATTAATCAATGCAGCTAAGATGGAGTAACGGAGACCGTATTTACCATCGTAGGGTAGACCCCAATGTGGATAAAATCTATGAAGCAATGCTTCTTAAGCCATGTGAAAACGATCATCCACTAGGACCTCGTCCTGCCGCCTCCATACCCAGGCTGCTAGGCCTCCTACTGCCACTACCAAGGATGTCCACCAGGTGGCGACATTGCCCCCCTCTGCTCCTGCTGCAGAGCCAGTCCTGAGCAGCCCTGCTCCAGGTTTTGGCAGGCCGCTCCCAGAAGCGCGCTCGTGGGCCTTGCTCCCTTTTAGCCACCAGCAAAGGGATCGAGGATGAGCACTGAGCCTCCTTACTCATCGAAGATCTAGGAACCTATCTGATTTCTGAGCAGCCCTTTACCCTCGTCTGCCGTCAGGTACTCTCCACCCGACTTGCAGAGTCCGCGGCTTGGGCAGCCTGCACGCTGGCCCCGGCCCGTCAGAATCTCTTCCCCCCACCCCCACCCCACCCCCACCCCCCCCACCCCCCGGCCAAGAGGCCACGCGCGGTCGTGAGCAGGGCTCCAGGCCTCTGGAGCCGCGCCGCTTGGACTGCGTCCTGGCCCTGGGCTCGCGAGCTCCATGCCCTTGGCTGAGTCACTTAACATCTCTAAGCTAGTTTCCTCATCAGTACAATGAGGGCATAATCGGTATGGGAGGGGGGGGGGAATCAGAATCTGGGGGGGACTACATTTCTGGTGATTGAAGATTATTTTCAGTTTGAATTATACAGTGAGGGACACCATACAGTTTTTACTACTGCAGACTTCTGAAGGACAGCTTCTAGTATTCTTAAAACTAATGCATGCACGTACACACAAACACACGTGCACACACACTGACTCTGCTCCGCCTACATCCCCACGCACACACACACGGAGTCACGGACCACACACACCCCCACAACATACACACAACCACACACGTCCTCAGGCGCGCGCACACACACGCAAAGTCACTGTCACGTGCCCCACACGTCCAGGCTCAACTTTAGAATTCCCAGACTCAGGGGAGTCCTGCAAAGAAAGCGACAGTGCGGGGAGAGCCGATTCCCAGTCTCTGACCGCCAGCCTGACCCTTTTCTTCCCAATGCTGGGTCCATCCCATGCCCCAAGGGGTCTTGGATGTGCACAGGGGGACACTCAGACCTCACATCCGGGCTCTGTCCGTAACCTCCATGCCAACAGCTGCCCGTTGGCCTCTCTGTGAGTCCTGGGATGCTGAACTCCGGGGAGAGCCGGTGCAGAAACTACAAGTGGGTCAGGGGCTGCTGGGGCAGGGCATTCGGGGTCCTGGGATTCCAGAGCACGGGGTGGAGCCAATGGGCGTGTCCCCTTGGCCCTGCTGACTCCACCCCGTAGAGGGCGTGGCCAGAGGGAGTGTCAGGGCCAGAGGGACCCTCTGTAGTTCAGGACCCAGGACAGCGCGGGGGGGTGTCGGGGGTGGGGGTTGGGGGGCCGCCCCTTGCCGTGGTCTAAGGGCAGAAGCCCTAAGGAAGGGCCGGAGGAGGCTGTAAGGTATCCTCACTGCCATCAATTAAAAAAAAAAGCAAAAGCCCGCCGCAGGCGAGGGTGGGGAGGGTTTTGCTAGAACAAGGGAAGACGCTCGCAGAGGTCTGGCCGCAGAGGGCTGGGGGGCTTGCCAGGCTGATGAGGAACCGAGAGGCCGTCGGCCTCTAAACTCCACACGAATTCCTCCGGGTGACCCCGAGATGCAGGGAGACACGGAAAGCACGGTAAACACAGGCCGGAAGCTCAGCAGCCTGTTGCTTGCTTCACCGTCCGTCTGGCGTCCCCTCTGCTAGCAAGCAGCCTTTACCGCATCACCCACGGCTGACCCGGCTCAGGATTCCAGCTGATGTTCCACGGGTGGCATCACTTGCTGGTGACACGAAGCAGGCACGTTAGCCACCTCCCAAACCCTGAGGCTCCTCCTGGGAGGAGCCTGCGGGCCCCCAGTCCAGCCTCTGCGCCACGATGCTCCTTAGTGCCGCTCCCGGTTCGCTGCCCCGGCCTCTAGCTCTGGCCGGAACCTCGCTGGATTGGCGATAAATGGCACCCATGCACCACGTGTAAGCTTGGGGTCCAGATGTGACCATGGCTCGTCTCTTCTTCCCATCGATTGGGGGATTGTTCGGGCTTCGTGTCATCGTGTTGGCAGGAAGGCCAGCACCGCCCCCCTGAGACCTCCCTGAAGACACATAGAAACATAGGACACAACGCAGCCCATCTCTTTGTTTTAAAACACCTTTACAGGGCTACGATTTCTGTTCCGTCAATTAGACACATCTCACGTGTAGTATTTGATCAATTTTCATACATGTCTACACCCAGAAAGCCATCGCCACAATCAAGAGAGCTAACATGTCCACCACTCCCCAAGACGGGCAATTTTCCGATTCCCATATTTACCCCTTCCCACCGCCGTCCCTCCCTGGTAACCATAAGTTTGTTTCTCTATGTCTGTGGCTCTATTTGTCTTTTGCAGTTAAGATCATTTCTGTCTTTTTTCCTTAGATTTCACATGGAAGTTGTGTCATGCGGCATTTTTCTCTCTTCTGGCTTACTTCACTCAGAATGACTATCTCTGTGTCCAACCATGTTGCCGCAAATGGCATGGTTCCATCCTTTTTCACGGCTGTGTAGTATTCCGCGGCATAAAAAGACAACTACTTCTTTATCCAGTCACCAGTCGTTAGATGTTGGGGTTAGTTCCACGTCCTGGCTAATACAAATAGGGCTGCTGTGAGCATTGAGGTGCATGGGACTTTTTGAGTTAGAGTTTTCTCTTGACATATCCCCAGGCGTGGGAAGGCTGGATCATCAGGTAAGTCCATTTGTAGGTTTTTAAGGAACCTCCATCCCGTCTTCTCTAGTGACAATGCAGCCCGTCTTCCTGAAGCAGAGCCATGCTCACAAAGTAACGGATATTCCTAGAGGTCAGACATGACGTGCATTCAGCTTGGCCTGTTCCAGAAGAAGAGGGCAGTCTGGCAGGGCTGGAGGAGAGTGACCAGGGGAGTGTGGGACAGGCAGGATTCACACCACGTGGGGACATGACAGGCTGGGATAAGGAGCCTGGGCTTCCAGTCATGCCTTGGTAAGCATGGGGCACTGGTTCCAGGACTCCCCACAGATGCCAAAATCCATGGATGCTGATGCCTCTTATACAAAAGGACATAGGACTTTATTTTTTACATACAGACGTATTTTTCTTCCACGTTGTTGTCGTTTTTACAATGTTGTGTCGAATGCCAGTCTAGAGCACAATTTTCCACTTATGCATAAACATACCCATACAGTCATTGTCACATTCTCTTTCGCTGTGTCCTCCTGTGTACTTTAAATCATCTCTAGGTGACGCGCGGCATGCAAGGCAACGTGAATGCTATGTAAGCGGTTGCCGGTGTGTGGCAAGTTCAATTGTCGCTTTTCGAAACTTTCCGTTTTTTCCCGAATATTTTCAACCCACAGTTAGTTGAATCGGCTGGATCGGGGGAGCCCCTAGATACAGAGAACCCCCAAGCCCTTCCCACCTCGGAAATTTCCACTGGAAGCGCTGAAGGGGCCCAAAGAGAGGACAAGAGCGCCCTCTAGCGGCTGCAAACGCTGAGGCATTCCTTCAGCCTATGCAGCGCGGGAGAGAAGGTTTCGGGCCGACTAGCGCAAAAGGAGGGCCCGCCTGGACAGGAAGGAGGAAGGACGACAGCGGAAGCCAGCTCGCACCCTTCCTGGAGCTAGCTGGTTGCAGTGAGGGACGCCGAGGAACTGGGGACACGTCGCGTGGGGAGGCGGGGGGGCAATCCTGGCGGCCAGGAGCAGGGTTCACACAGCTGGCACCCAGTTTGCACGATCAAAATGACAAGGAGAGGGGGTGGGGGGAAGGGGCTGCCTCAGCACCGGGATCCTGACAAGGGCCATAGCGCCGCGACCTCAGCTAATGCGGCTCCCCTGCTAAGCCAGAAAAAGGAAACTGTGAGGCAAGATACTGCAGATTCCACCGCAGCCACACGGATGACTAGATCTCTAACCTGACAAAATGGAACCCTCGGAAACAGGAATCTTCCCTTTCTTCTACATTTTGACCTTGGGACAGGGAGCCACACTTCTCTGACGGGAACCGTCTTTACTCCGGCAGAGAGCTCAGTTTTCCAGGAATAAGTATGGAGAAAAAGTGTGCCGTGATGGTTTAGCAGTTCAAAGCGGAAGCCCGTCTTAGAGACGGGAAAAACATGCTTCTCAATGAAGTCGAGGTATGGCACGAAGCAGGAGGAAGTTTAAGGAAATCTCTCTTAATATCCATTCACCAGACAAGACTAGCCAGTCCTAAAAAGGCAGCACGTTAAATCAAGGAAGATTCCTGCTTCCTTTCTGGGGCGGGAGGGGGGCGGGGGGACACGAGAAACAATGCCGCATTTTAAAACGAGCCTTGGGGCCCTAGATACGGAGAGTGTTGTTGGGTGTTGAGGCTGAGAGGTGTTGCTGAGGAGAACATAAAGCTGCGTATAGACTGGTATGGGTTCCAAGTCTACCGCTGGAAAAAAATTAGCCAATCATGAGTCCATTTGATTGGGAAAGAAGTAAATAACTCAAAAATGGGAAAGACATGGGATTAAATAGCGGTAGCGAGCAATTAAATCCAAGATGTTTATACCTATATTTTCATTGCGAATGCAACAGACTGAAAGCAACTGTCTAAAAAGCAGTCACTGTAGCCCGCGCAGGCGCACACACGCACACAATGGGGAACAGCAGAGAGGTAAAATATGCTAAATGTATCATGATTGAGAAACAAGATCTAATAGATTATCCCGTTTTTGAGACTGTTATAGCAATACTGGTCCAATTATACATAAAGTTATGAACTTAGAGATGACTTATTAAAACTTAGAGGGAATTTTAATTGGAAGACAATATAGCTTCCAAATCATTGAAGAGAAAACTAACCTCAAAAAAATTAATCAATGCAGCTAAGATGGAGTAACGGAGACCGTATTTACCATCGTAGGATAGACCCCAATGTGGATAAAATCTATGAAGCAATGCTTCTTAAGCCATGTGAAAACGATCATCCACTAGGACCTCGTCCTGCCGCCTCCATACCCAGGCTGCTAGGCCTCCTACTGCCACTACCAAGGATGTCCACCAGGTGGCGACATTGCCCCCCTCTGCTCCTGCTGCAGAGCCAGTCCTGAGCAGCCCTGCTCCAGGTTTTGGCAGGCCGCTCCCAGAAGCGCGCTCGTGGGCCTTGCTCCCTTTTAGCCACCAGCAAAGGGATCGAGGATGAGCACTGAGCCTCCTTACTCATCGAAGATCTAGGAACCTATCTGATTTCTGAGCAGCCCTTTACCCTCGTCTGCCGTCAGGTACTCTCCACCCGACTTGCAGAGTCCGCGGCTTGGGCAGCCTGCACGCTGGCCCCGGCCCGTCAGAATCTCTTCCCCCCACCCCCCCCACCCCCCGGCCAAGAGGCCACGCGCGGTCGTGAGCAGGGCTCCAGGCCTCTGGAGCCGCGCCGCTTGGACTGCGTCCTGGCCCTGGGCTCGCGAGCTCCATGCCCTTGGCTGAGTCACTTAACATCTCTAAGCTAGTTTCCTCATCAGTACAATGAGGGCATAATCGGTATGGGAGGGGGGGGGAATCAGAATCTGGGGGGGACTACATTTCTGGTGATTGAAGATTATTTTCAGTTTGAATTATACAGTGAGGGACACCATACAGTTTTTACTACTGCAGACTTCTGAAGGACAGCTTCTAGTATTCTTAAAACTAATGCATGCACGTACACACAAACACACGTGCACACACACTGACTCTGCTCCGCCTACATCCCCACGCACACACACACGGAGTCACGGACCACACACACCCCCACAACATACACACAACCACACACGTCCTCAGGCGCGCGCACACACACGCAAAGTCACTGTCACGTGCCACACACGTCCAGGCTCAACTTTAGAATTCCCAGACTCAGGGGAGTCCTGCAAAGAAAGCGACAGTGCGGGGAGAGCCGATTCCCAGTCTCTGACCGCCAGCCTGACCCTTTTCTTCCCAATGCTGGGTCCATCCCATGCCCCAAGGGGCCTTGGATGTGCACAGGGGGACACTCAGACCTCACATCCGGGCTCTGTCCGTAACCTCCATGCCAACAGCTGCCCGTTGGCCTCTCTGTGAGTCCTGGGATGCTGAACTCCGGGGAGAGCCGGTGCAGAAACTACAAGTGGGTCAGGGGCTGCTGGGGCAGGGCATTCGGGGTCCTGGGATTCCAGAGCACGGGGTGGAGCCAATGGGCGTGTCCCCTTGGCCCTGCTGACTCCACCCCGTAGAGGGCGTGGCCAGAGGGAGTGTCAGGGCCAGAGGGACCCTCTGTAGTTCAGGACCCAGGACAGCGCGGGGGGGTGTCGGGGGTGGGGGTTGGGGGGCCGCCCCTTGCCGTGGTCTAAGGGCAGAAGCCCTAAGGAAGGGCCGGAGGAGGCTGTAAGGTATCCTCACTGCCATCAATTAAAAAAAAAAGCAAAAGCCCGCCGCAGGCGAGGGTGGGGAGGGTTTTGCTAGAACAAGGGAAGACGCTCGCAGAGGTCTGGCCGCAGAGGGCTGGGGGGCTTGCCAGGCTGATGAGGAACCGAGAGGCCGTCGGCCTCTAAACTCCACACGAATTCCTCCGGGTGACCCTGAGATGCAGGGAGACACGGAAAGCACGGTAAACACAGGCCGGAAGCTCAGCAGCCTGTTGCTTGCTTCACCGTCCGTCTGGCGTCCCCTCTGCTAGCAAGCAGCCTTTACCGCATCACCCACGGCTGACCCGGCTCAGGATTCCAGCTGATGTTCCACGGGTGGCATCACTTGCTGGTGACACGAAGCAGGCACGTTAGCCACCTCCCAAACCCTGAGGCTCCTCCTGGGAGGAGCCTGCGGGCCCCCAGTCCAGCCTCTGCGCCACGATGCTCCTTAGTGCCGCTCCCGGTTCGCTGCCCCGGCCTCTAGCTCTGGCCGGAACCTCGCTGGATTGGCGATAAATGGCACCCATGCACCACGTGTAAGCTTGGGGTCCAGATGTGACCATGGCTCGTCTCTTCTTCCCATCGATTGGGGGATTGTTCGGGCTTCGTGTCATCGTGTTGGCAGGAAGGCCAGCACCGCCCCCCTGAGACCTCCCTGAAGACACATAGAAACATAGGACACAACGCAGCCCATCTCTTTGTTTTAAAACACCTTTACAGGGCTACGATTTCTGTTCCGTCAATTAGACACATCTCACGTGTAGTATTTGATCAATTTTCATACATGTCTACACCCAGAAAGCCATCGCCACAATCAAGAGAGCTAACATGTCCACCACTCCCCAAGACGGGCAATTTTCCGATTCCCATATTTACCCCTTCCCACCGCCGTCCCTCCCTGGTAACCATAAGTTTGTTTCTCTATGTCTGTGGCTCTATTTGTCTTTTGCAGTTAAGATCATTTCTGTCTTTTTTCCTTAGATTTCACATGGAAGTTGTGTCATGCGGCATTTTTCTCTCTTCTGGCTTACTTCACTCAGAATGACTATCTCTGTGTCCAACCATGTTGCCGCAAATGGCATGGTTCCATCCTTTTTCACGGCTGTGTAGTATTCCGCGGCATAAAAAGACAACTACTTCTTTATCCAGTCACCAGTCGTTAGATGTTGGGGTTAGTTCCACGTCCTGGCTAATACAAATAGGGCTGCTGTGAGCATTGAGGTGCATGGGACTTTTTGAGTTAGAGTTTTCTCTTGACATATCCCCAGGCGTGGGAAGGCTGGATCATCAGGTAAGTCCATTTGTAGGTTTTTAAGGAACCTCCATCCCGTCTTCTCTAGTGACAATGCAGCCCGTCTTCCTGAAGCAGAGCCATGCTCACAAAGTAACGGATATTCCTAGAGGTCAGACATGACGTGCATTCAGCTTGGCCTGTTCCAGAAGAAGAGGGCAGTCTGGCAGGGCTGGAGGAGAGTGACCAGGGGAGTGTGGGACAGGCAGGATTCACACCACGTGGGGACATGACAGGCTGGGATAAGGAGCCTGGGCTTCCAGTCATGCCTTGGTAAGCATGGGGCACTGGTTCCAGGACTCCCCACAGATGCCAAAATCCATGGATGCTGATGCCTCTTATACAAAAGGACATAGGACTTTATTTTTTACATACAGACGTATTTTTCTTCCACGTTGTTGTCGTTTTTACAATGTTGTGTCGAATGCCAGTCTAGAGCACAATTTTCCACTTATGCATAAACATACCCATACAGTCATTGTCACATTCTCTTTCGCTGTGTCCTCCTGTGTACTTTAAATCATCTCTAGGTGACGCGCGGCATGCAAGGCAACGTGAATGCTATGTAAGCGGTTGCCGGTGTGTGGCAAGTTCAATTGTCGCTTTTCGAAACTTTCCGTTTTTTCCCGAATATTTTCAACCCACAGTTAGTTGAATCGGCTGGATCGGGGGAGCCCCTAGATACAGAGAACCCCCAAGCCCTTCCCACCTCGGAAATTTCCACTGGAAGCGCTGAAGGGGCCCAAAGAGAGGACAAGAGCGCCCTCTAGCGGCTGCAAACGCTGAGGCATTCCTTCAGCCTATGCAGCGCGGGAGAGAAGGTTTCGGGCCGACTAGCGCAAAAGGAGGGCCCGCCTGGACAGGAAGGAGGAAGGACGACAGCGGAAGCCAGCTCGCACCCTTCCTGGAGCTAGCTGGTTGCAGTGAGGGACGCCGAGGAACTGGGGACACGTCGCGTGGGGAGGCAGGGGGGCAATCCTGGCGGCCAGGAGCAGGGTTCACACAGCTGGCACCCAGTTTGCACGATCAAAATGACAAGGAGAGGGGGTGGGGGGAAGGGGCTGCCTCAGCACCGGGATCCTGACAAGGGCCATAGCGCCGCGACCTCAGCTAATGCGGCTCCCCTGCTAAGCCAGAAAAAGGAAACTGTGAGGCAAGATACTGCAGATTCCACCGCAGCCACACGGATGACTAGATCTCTAACCTGACAAAATGGAACCCTCGGAAACAGGAATCTTCCCTTTCTTCTACATTTTGACCTTGGGACAGGGAGCCACACTTCTCTGACGGGAACCGTCTTTACTCCGGCAGAGAGCTCAGTTTTCCAGGAATAAGTATGGAGAAAAAGTGTGCCGTGATGGTTTAGCAGTTCAAAGCGGAAGCCCGTCTTAGAGACGGGAAAAACATGCTTCTCAATGAAGTCGAGGTATGGCACGAAGCAGGAGGAAGTTTAAGGAAATCTCTCTTAATATCCATTCACCAGACAAGACTAGCCAGTCCTAAAAAGGCAGCACGTTAAATCAAGGAAGATTCCTGCTTCCTTTCTGGGGCGGGAGGGGGGCGGGGGGACACGAGAAACAATGCCGCATTTTAAAACGAGCCTTGGGGCCCTAGATACGGAGAGTGTTGTTGGGTGTTGAGGCTGAGAGGTGTTGCTGAGGAGAACATAAAGCTGCGTATAGACTGGTATGGGTTCCAAGTCTACCGCTGGAAAAAAATTAGCCAATCATGAGTCCATTTGATTGGGAAAGAAGTAAATAACTCAAAAATGGGAAAGACATGGGATTAAATAGCGGTAGCGAGCAATTAAATCCAAGATGTTTATACCTATATTTTCATTGCGAATGCAACAGACTGAAAGCAACTGTCTAAAAAGCAGTCACTGTAGCCCGCGCAGGCGCACACACGCACACAATGGGGAACAGCAGAGAGGTAAAATATGCTAAATGTATCATGATTGAGAAACAAGATCTAATAGATTATCCCGTTTTTGAGACTGTTATAGCAATACTGGTCCAATTATACATAAAGTTATGAACTTAGAGATGACTTATTAAAACTTAGAGGGAATTTTAATTGGAAGACAATATAGCTTCCAAATCATTGAAGAGAAAACTAACCTCAAAAAAATTAATCAATGCAGCTAAGATGGAGTAACGGAGACCGTATTTACCATCGTAGGGTAGACCCCAATGTGGATAAAATCTATGAAGCAATGCTTCTTAAGCCATGTGAAAACGATCATCCACTAGGACCTCGTCCTGCCGCCTCCATACCCAGGCTGCTAGGCCTCCTACTGCCACTACCAAGGATGTCCACCAGGTGGCGACATTGCCCCCCTCTGCTCCTGCTGCAGAGCCAGTCCTGAGCAGCCCTGCTCCAGGTTTTGGCAGGCCGCTCCCAGAAGCGCGCTCGTGGGCCTTGCTCCCTTTTAGCCACCAGCAAAGGGATCGAGGATGAGCACTGAGCCTCCTTACTCATCGAAGATCTAGGAACCTATCTGATTTCTGAGCAGCCCTTTACCCTCGTCTGCCGTCAGGTACTCTCCACCCGACTTGCAGAGTCCGCGGCTTGGGCAGCCTGCACGCTGGCCCCGGCCCGTCAGAATCTCTTCCCCCCACCCCCCCCCCCCACCCCCCGGCCAAGAGGCCACGCGCGGTCGTGAGCAGGGCTCCAGGCCTCTGGAGCCGCGCCGCTTGGACTGCGTCCTGGCCCTGGGCTCGCGAGCTCCATGCCCTTGGCTGAGTCACTTAACATCTCTAAGCTAGTTTCCTCATCAGTACAATGAGGGCATAATCGGTATGGGAGGGGGGGGGGAATCAGAATCTGGGGGGGACTACATTTCTGGTGATTGAAGATTATTTTCAGTTTGAATTATACAGTGAGGGACACCATACAGTTTTTACTACTGCAGACTTCTGAAGGACAGCTTCTAGTATTCTTAAAACTAATGCATGCACGTACACACAAACACACGTGCACACACACTGACTCTGCTCCGCCTACATCCCCACGCACACACACACGGAGTCACGGACCACACACACCCCCACAACATACACACAACCACACACGTCCTCAGGCGCGCGCACACACACGCAAAGTCACTGTCACGTGCCACACACGTCCAGGCTCAACTTTAGAATTCCCAGACTCAGGGGAGTCCTGCAAAGAAAGCGACAGTGCGGGGAGAGCCGATTCCCAGTCTCTGACCGCCAGCCTGACCCTTTTCTTCCCAATGCTGGGTCCATCCCATGCCCCAAGGGGCCTTGGATGTGCACAGGGGGACACTCAGACCTCACATCCGGGCTCTGTCCGTAACCTCCATGCCAACAGCTGCCCGTTGGCCTCTCTGTGAGTCCTGGGATGCTGAACTCCGGGGAGAGCCGGTGCAGAAACTACAAGTGGGTCAGGGGCTGCTGGGGCAGGGCATTCGGGGTCCTGGGATTCCAGAGCACGGGGTGGAGCCAATGGGCGTGTCCCCTTGGCCCTGCTGACTCCACCCCGTAGAGGGCGTGGCCAGAGGGAGTGTCAGGGCCAGAGGGACCCTCTGTAGTTCAGGACCCAGGACAGCGCGGGGGGGTGTCGGGGGTGGGGGTTGGGGGGCCGCCCCTTGCCGTGGTCTAAGGGCAGAAGCCCTAAGGAAGGGCCGGAGGAGGCTGTAAGGTATCCTCACTGCCATCAATTAAAAAAAAAAGCAAAAGCCCGCCGCAGGCGAGGGTGGGGAGGGTTTTGCTAGAACAAGGGAAGACGCTCGCAGAGGTCTGGCCGCAGAGGGCTGGGGGGCTTGCCAGGCTGATGAGGAACCGAGAGGCCGTCGGCCTCTAAACTCCACACGAATTCCTCCGGGTGACCCTGAGATGCAGGGAGACACGGAAAGCACGGTAAACACAGGCCGGAAGCTCAGCAGCCTGTTGCTTGCTTCACCGTCCGTCTGGCGTCCCCTCTGCTAGCAAGCAGCCTTTACCGCATCACCCACGGCTGACCCGGCTCAGGATTCCAGCTGATGTTCCACGGGTGGCATCACTTGCTGGTGACACGAAGCAGGCACGTTAGCCACCTCCCAAACCCTGAGGCTCCTCCTGGGAGGAGCCTGCGGGCCCCCAGTCCAGCCTCTGCGCCACGATGCTCCTTAGTGCCGCTCCCGGTTCGCTGCCCCGGCCTCTAGCTCTGGCCGGAACCTCGCTGGATTGGCGATAAATGGCACCCATGCACCACGTGTAAGCTTGGGGTCCAGATGTGACCATGGCTCGTCTCTTCTTCCCATCGATTGGGGGATTGTTCGGGCTTCGTGTCATCGTGTTGGCAGGAAGGCCAGCACCGCCCCCCTGAGACCTCCCTGAAGACACATAGAAACATAGGACACAACGCAGCCCATCTCTTTGTTTTAAAAACCTTTACAGGGCTACGATTTCTGTTCCGTCAATTAGACACATCTCACGTGTAGTATTTGATCAATTTTCATACATGTCTACACCCAGAAAGCCATCGCCACAATCAAGAGAGCTAACATGTCCACCACTCCCCAAGACGGGCAATTTTCCGATTCCCATATTTACCCCTTCCCACCGCCGTCCCTCCCTGGTAACCATAAGTTTGTTTCTCTATGTCTGTGGCTCTATTTGTCTTTTGCAGTTAAGATCATTTCTGTCTTTTTTCCTTAGATTTCACATGGAAGTTGTGTCATGCGGCATTTTTCTCTCTTCTGGCTTACTTCACTCAGAATGACTATCTCTGTGCCCAACCATGTTGCCGCAAATGGCATGGTTCCATCCTTTTTCACGGCTGTGTAGTATTCCGCGGCATAAAAAGACAACTACTTCTTTATCCAGTCACCAGTCGTTAGATGTTGGGGTTAGTTCCACGTCCTGGCTAATACAAATAGGGCTGCTGTGAGCATTGAGGTGCATGGGACTTTTTGAGTTAGAGTTTTCTCTTGACATATCCCCAGGCGTGGGAAGGCTGGATCATCAGGTAAGTCCATTTGTAGGTTTTTAAGGAACCTCCATCCCGTCTTCTCTAGTGACAATGCAGCCCGTCTTCCTGAAGCAGAGCCATGCTCACAAAGTAACGGATATTCCTAGAGGTCAGACATGACGTGCATTCAGCTTGGCCTGTTCCAGAAGAAGAGGGCAGTCTGGCAGGGCTGGAGGAGAGTGACCAGGGGAGTGTGGGACAGGCAGGATTCACACCACGTGGGGACATGACAGGCTGGGATAAGGAGCCTGGGCTTCCAGTCATGCCTTGGTAAGCATGGGGCACTGGTTCCAGGACTCCCCACAGATGCCAAAATCCATGGATGCTGATGCCTCTTATACAAAAGGACATAGGACTTTATTTTTTACATACAGACGTATTTTTCTTCCACGTTGTTGTCGTTTTTACAATGTTGTGTCGAATGCCAGTCTAGAGCACAATTTTCCACTTATGCATAAACATACCCATACAGTCATTGTCACATTCTCTTTCGCTGTGTCCTCCTGTGTACTTTAAATCATCTCTAGGTGACGCGCGGCATGCAAGGCAACGTGAATGCTATGTAAGCGGTTGCCGGTGTGTGGCAAGTTCAATTGTCGCTTTTCGAAACTTTCCGTTTTTTCCCGAATATTTTCAACCCACAGTTAGTTGAATCGGCTGGATCGGGGGAGCCCCTAGATACAGAGAACCCCCAAGCCCTTCCCACCTCGGAAATTTCCACTGGAAGCGCTGAAGGGGCCCAAAGAGAGGACAAGAGCGCCCTCTAGCGGCTGCAAACGCTGAGGCATTCCTTCAGCCTATGCAGCGCGGGAGAGAAGGTTTCGGGCCGACTAGCGCAAAAGGAGGGCCCGCCTGGACAGGAAGGAGGAAGGACGACAGCGGAAGCCAGCTCGCACCCTTCCTGGAGCTAGCTGGTTGCAGTGAGGGACGCCGAGGAACTGGGGACACGTCGCGTGGGGAGGCGGGGGGGCAATCCTGGCGGCCAGGAGCAGGGTTCACACAGCTGGCACCCAGTTTGCACGATCAAAATGACAAGGAGAGGGGGTGGGGGGAAGGGGCTGCCTCAGCACCGGGATCCTGACAAGGGCCATAGCGCCGCGACCTCAGCTAATGCGGCTCCCCTGCTAAGCCAGAAAAAGGAAACTGTGAGGCAAGATACTGCAGATTCCACCGCAGCCACACGGATGACTAGATCTCTAACCTGACAAAATGGAACCCTCGGAAACAGGAATCTTCCCTTTCTTCTACATTTTGACCTTGGGACAGGGAGCCACACTTCTCTGACGGGAACCGTCTTTACTCCGGCAGAGAGCTCAGTTTTCCAGGAATAAGTATGGAGAAAAAGTGTGCCGTGATGGTTTAGCAGTTCAAAGCGGAAGCCCGTCTTAGAGACGGGAAAAACATGCTTCTCAATGAAGTCGAGGTATGGCACGAAGCAGGAGGAAGTTTAAGGAAATCTCTCTTAATATCCATTCACCAGACAAGACTAGCCAGTCCTAAAAAGGCAGCACGTTAAATCAAGGAAGATTCCTGCTTCCTTTCTGGGGCGGGAGGGGGGCGGGGGGACACGAGAAACAATGCCGCATTTTAAAACGAGCCTTGGGGCCCTAGATACGGAGAGTGTTGTTGGGTGTTGAGGCTGAGAGGTGTTGCTGAGGAGAACATAAAGCTGCGTATAGACTGGTATGGGTTCCAAGTCTACCGCTGGAAAAAAATTAGCCAATCATGAGTCCATTTGATTGGGAAAGAAGTAAATAACTCAAAAATGGGAAAGACATGGGATTAAATAGCGGTAGCGAGCAATTAAATCCAAGATGTTTATACCTATATTTTCATTGCGAATGCAACAGACTGAAAGCAACTGTCTAAAAAGCAGTCACTGTAGCCCGCGCAGGCGCACACACGCACACAATGGGGAACAGCAGAGAGGTAAAATATGCTAAATGTATCATGATTGAGAAACAAGATCTAATAGATTATCCCGTTTTTGAGACTGTTATAGCAATACTGGTCCAATTATACATAAAGTTATGAACTTAGAGATGACTTATTAAAACTTAGAGGGAATTTTAATTGGAAGACAATATAGCTTCCAAATCATTGAAGAGAAAACTAACCTCAAAAAAATTAATCAATGCAGCTAAGATGGAGTAACGGAGACCGTATTTACCATCGTAGGGTAGACCCCAATGTGGATAAAATCTATGAAGCAATGCTTCTTAAGCCATGTGAAAACGATCATCCACTAGGACCTCGTCCTGCCGCCTCCATACCCAGGCTGCTAGGCCTCCTACTGCCACTACCAAGGATGTCCACCAGGTGGCGACATTGCCCCCCTCTGCTCCTGCTGCAGAGCCAGTCCTGAGCAGCCCTGCTCCAGGTTTTGGCAGGCCGCTCCCAGAAGCGCGCTCGTGGGCCTTGCTCCCTTTTAGCCACCAGCAAAGGGATCGAGGATGAGCACTGAGCCTCCTTACTCATCGAAGATCTAGGAACCTATCTGATTTCTGAGCAGCCCTTTACCCTCGTCTGCCGTCAGGTACTCTCCACCCGACTTGCAGAGTCCGCGGCTTGGGCAGCCTGCACGCTGGCCCCGGCCCGTCAGAATCTCTTCCCCCCACCCCCACCCCACCCCCACCCCCCCCACCCCCCGGCCAAGAGGCCACGCGCGGTCGTGAGCAGGGCTCCAGGCCTCTGGAGCCGCGCCGCTTGGACTGCGTCCTGGCCCTGGGCTCGCGAGCTCCATGCCCTTGGCTGAGTCACTTAACATCTCTAAGCTAGTTTCCTCATCAGTACAATGAGGGCATAATCGGTATGGGAGGGGGGGGGGAATCAGAATCTGGGGGGGACTACATTTCTGGTGATTGAAGATTATTTTCAGTTTGAATTATACAGTGAGGGACACCATACAGTTTTTACTACTGCAGACTTCTGAAGGACAGCTTCTAGTATTCTTAAAACTAATGCATGCACGTACACACAAACACACGTGCACACACACTGACTCTGCTCCGCCTACATCCCCACGCACACACACACGGAGTCACGGACCACACACACCCCCACAACATACACACAACCACACACGTCCTCAGGCGCGCGCACACACACGCAAAGTCACTGTCACGTGCCACACACGTCCAGGCTCAACTTTAGAATTCCCAGACTCAGGGGAGTCCTGCAAAGAAAGCGACAGTGCGGGGAGAGCCGATTCCCAGTCTCTGACCGCCAGCCTGACCCTTTTCTTCCCAATGCTGGGTCCATCCCATGCCCCAAGGGGCCTTGGATGTGCACAGGGGGACACTCAGACCTCACATCCGGGCTCTGTCCGTAACCTCCATGCCAACAGCTGCCCGTTGGCCTCTCTGTGAGTCCTGGGATGCTGAACTCCGGGGAGAGCCGGTGCAGAAACTACAAGTGGGTCAGGGGCTGCTGGGGCAGGGCATTCGGGGTCCTGGGATTCCAGAGCACGGGGTGGAGCCAATGGGCGTGTCCCCTTGGCCCTGCTGACTCCACCCCGTAGAGGGCGTGGCCAGAGGGAGTGTCAGGGCCAGAGGGACCCTCTGTAGTTCAGGACCCAGGACAGCGCGGGGGGGTGTCGGGGGTGGGGGTTGGGGGGCCGCCCCTTGCCGTGGTCTAAGGGCAGAAGCCCTAAGGAAGGGCCGGAGGAGGCTGTAAGGTATCCTCACTGCCATCAATTAAAAAAAAAAGCAAAAGCCCGCCGCAGGCGAGGGTGGGGAGGGTTTTGCTAGAACAAGGGAAGACGCTCGCAGAGGTCTGGCCGCAGAGGGCTGGGGGGCTTGCCAGGCTGATGAGGAACCGAGAGGCCGTCGGCCTCTAAACTCCACACGAATTCCTCCGGGTGACCCTGAGATGCAGGGAGACACGGAAAGCACGGTAAACACAGGCCGGAAGCTCAGCAGCCTGTTGCTTGCTTCACCGTCCGTCTGGCGTCCCCTCTGCTAGCAAGCAGCCTTTACCGCATCACCCACGGCTGACCCGGCTCAGGATTCCAGCTGATGTTCCACGGGTGGCATCACTTGCTGGTGACACGAAGCAGGCACGTTAGCCACCTCCCAAACCCTGAGGCTCCTCCTGGGAGGAGCCTGCGGGCCCCCAGTCCAGCCTCTGCGCCACGATGCTCCTTAGTGCCGCTCCCGGTTCGCTGCCCCGGCCTCTAGCTCTGGCCGGAACCTCGCTGGATTGGCGATAAATGGCACCCATGCACCACGTGTAAGCTTGGGGTCCAGATGTGACCATGGCTCGTCTCTTCTTCCCATCGATTGGGGGATTGTTCGGGCTTCGTGTCATCGTGTTGGCAGGAAGGCCAGCACCGCCCCCCTGAGACCTCCCTGAAGACACATAGAAACATAGGACACAACGCAGCCCATCTCTTTGTTTTAAAACACCTTTACAGGGCTACGATTTCTGTTCCGTCAATTAGACACATCTCACGTGTAGTATTTGATCAATTTTCATACATGTCTACACCCAGAAAGCCATCGCCACAATCAAGAGAGCTAACATGTCCACCACTCCCCAAGACGGGCAATTTTCCGATTCCCATATTTACCCCTTCCCACCGCCGTCCCTCCCTGGTAACCATAAGTTTGTTTCTCTATGTCTGTGGCTCTATTTGTCTTTTGCAGTTAAGATCATTTCTGTCTTTTTTCCTTAGATTTCACATGGAAGTTGTGTCATGCGGCATTTTTCTCTCTTCTGGCTTACTTCACTCAGAATGACTATCTCTGTGCCCAACCATGTTGCCGCAAATGGCATGGTTCCATCCTTTTTCACGGCTGTGTAGTATTCCGCGGCATAAAAAGACAACTACTTCTTTATCCAGTCACCAGTCGTTAGATGTTGGGGTTAGTTCCACGTCCTGGCTAATACAAATAGGGCTGCTGTGAGCATTGAGGTGCATGGGACTTTTTGAGTTAGAGTTTTCTCTTGACATATCCCCAGGCGTGGGAAGGCTGGATCATCAGGTAAGTCCATTTGTAGGTTTTTAAGGAACCTCCATCCCGTCTTCTCTAGTGACAATGCAGCCCGTCTTCCTGAAGCAGAGCCATGCTCACAAAGTAACGGATATTCCTAGAGGTCAGACATGACGTGCATTCAGCTTGGCCTGTTCCAGAAGAAGAGGGCAGTCTGGCAGGGCTGGAGGAGAGTGACCAGGGGAGTGTGGGACAGGCAGGATTCACACCACGTGGGGACATGACAGGCTGGGATAAGGAGCCTGGGCTTCCAGTCATGCCTTGGTAAGCATGGGGCACTGGTTCCAGGACTCCCCACAGATGCCAAAATCCATGGATGCTGATGCCTCTTATACAAAAGGACATAGGACTTTATTTTTTACATACAGACGTATTTTTCTTCCACGTTGTTGTCGTTTTTACAATGTTGTGTCGAATGCCAGTCTAGAGCACAATTTTCCACTTATGCATAAACATACCCATACAGTCATTGTCACATTCTCTTTCGCTGTGTCCTCCTGTGTACTTTAAATCATCTCTAGGTGACGCGCGGCATGCAAGGCAACGTGAATGCTATGTAAGCGGTTGCCGGTGTGTGGCAAGTTCAATTGTCGCTTTTCGAAACTTTCCGTTTTTTCCCGAATATTTTCAACCCACAGTTAGTTGAATCGGCTGGATCGGGGGAGCCCCTAGATACAGAGAACCCCCAAGCCCTTCCCACCTCGGAAATTTCCACTGGAAGCGCTGAAGGGGCCCAAAGAGAGGACAAGAGCGCCCTCTAGCGGCTGCAAACGCTGAGGCATTCCTTCAGCCTATGCAGCGCGGGAGAGAAGGTTTCGGGCCGACTAGCGCAAAAGGAGGGCCCGCCTGGACAGGAAGGAGGAAGGACGACAGCGGAAGCCAGCTCGCACCCTTCCTGGAGCTAGCTGGTTGCAGTGAGGGACGCCGAGGAACTGGGGACACGTCGCGTGGGGAGGCGGGGGGGCAATCCTGGCGGCCAGGAGCAGGGTTCACACAGCTGGCACCCAGTTTGCACGATCAAAATGACAAGGAGAGGGGGTGGGGGGAAGGGGCTGCCTCAGCACCGGGATCCTGACAAGGGCCATAGCGCCGCGACCTCAGCTAATGCGGCTCCCCTGCTAAGCCAGAAAAAGGAAACTGTGAGGCAAGATACTGCAGATTCCACCGCAGCCACACGGATGACTAGATCTCTAACCTGACAAAATGGAACCCTCGGAAACAGGAATCTTCCCTTTCTTCTACATTTTGACCTTGGGACAGGGAGCCACACTTCTCTGACGGGAACCGTCTTTACTCCGGCAGAGAGCTCAGTTTTCCAGGAATAAGTATGGAGAAAAAGTGTGCCGTGATGGTTTAGCAGTTCAAAGCGGAAGCCCGTCTTAGAGACGGGAAAAACATGCTTCTCAATGAAGTCGAGGTATGGCACGAAGCAGGAGGAAGTTTAAGGAAATCTCTCTTAATATCCATTCACCAGACAAGACTAGCCAGTCCTAAAAAGGCAGCACGTTAAATCAAGGAAGATTCCTGCTTCCTTTCTGGGGCGGGAGGGGGGCGGGGGGACACGAGAAACAATGCCGCATTTTAAAACGAGCCTTGGGGCCCTAGATACGGAGAGTGTTGTTGGGTGTTGAGGCTGAGAGGTGTTGCTGAGGAGAACATAAAGCTGCGTATAGACTGGTATGGGTTCCAAGTCTACCGCTGGAAAAAAATTAGCCAATCATGAGTCCATTTGATTGGGAAAGAAGTAAATAACTCAAAAATGGGAAAGACATGGGATTAAATAGCGGTAGCGAGCAATTAAATCCAAGATGTTTATACCTATATTTTCATTGCGAATGCAACAGACTGAAAGCAACTGTCTAAAAAGCAGTCACTGTAGCCCGCGCAGGCGCACACACGCACACAATGGGGAACAGCAGAGAGGTAAAATATGCTAAATGTATCATGATTGAGAAACAAGATCTAATAGATTATCCCGTTTTTGAGACTGTTATAGCAATACTGGTCCAATTATACATAAAGTTATGAACTTAGAGATGACTTATTAAAACTTAGAGGGAATTTTAATTGGAAGACAATATAGCTTCCAAATCATTGAAGAGAAAACTAACCTCAAAAAAATTAATCAATGCAGCTAAGATGGAGTAACGGAGACCGTATTTACCATCGTAGGGTAGACCCCAATGTGGATAAAATCTATGAAGCAATGCTTCTTAAGCCATGTGAAAACGATCATCCACTAGGACCTCGTCCTGCCGCCTCCATACCCAGGCTGCTAGGCCTCCTACTGCCACTACCAAGGATGTCCACCAGGTGGCGACATTGCCCCCCTCTGCTCCTGCTGCAGAGCCAGTCCTGAGCAGCCCTGCTCCAGGTTTTGGCAGGCCGCTCCCAGAAGCGCGCTCGTGGGCCTTGCTCCCTTTTAGCCACCAGCAAAGGGATCGAGGATGAGCACTGAGCCTCCTTACTCATCGAAGATCTAGGAACCTATCTGATTTCTGAGCAGCCCTTTACCCTCGTCTGCCGTCAGGTACTCTCCACCCGACTTGCAGAGTCCGCGGCTTGGGCAGCCTGCACGCTGGCCCCGGCCCGTCAGAATCTCTTCCCCCCACCCCCACCCCACCCCCACCCCCCCCACCCCCCGGCCAAGAGGCCACGCGCGGTCGTGAGCAGGGCTCCAGGCCTCTGGAGCCGCGCCGCTTGGACTGCGTCCTGGCCCTGGGCTCGCGAGCTCCATGCCCTTGGCTGAGTCACTTAACATCTCTAAGCTAGTTTCCTCATCAGTACAATGAGGGCATAATCGGTATGGGAGGGGGGGGGGAATCAGAATCTGGGGGGGACTACATTTCTGGTGATTGAAGATTATTTTCAGTTTGAATTATACAGTGAGGGACACCATACAGTTTTTACTACTGCAGACTTCTGAAGGACAGCTTCTAGTATTCTTAAAACTAATGCATGCACGTACACACAAACACACGTGCACACACACTGACTCTGCTCCGCCTACATCCCCACGCACACACACACGGAGTCACGGACCACACACACCCCCACAACATACACACAACCACACACGTCCTCAGGCGCGCGCACACACACGCAAAGTCACTGTCACGTGCCACACACGTCCAGGCTCAACTTTAGAATTCCCAGACTCAGGGGAGTCCTGCAAAGAAAGCGACAGTGCGGGGAGAGCCGATTCCCAGTCTCTGACCGCCAGCCTGACCCTTTTCTTCCCAATGCTGGGTCCATCCCATGCCCCAAGGGGCCTTGGATGTGCACAGGGGGACACTCAGACCTCACATCCGGGCTCTGTCCGTAACCTCCATGCCAACAGCTGCCCGTTGGCCTCTCTGTGAGTCCTGGGATGCTGAACTCCGGGGAGAGCCGGTGCAGAAACTACAAGTGGGTCAGGGGCTGCTGGGGCAGGGCATTCGGGGTCCTGGGATTCCAGAGCACGGGGTGGAGCCAATGGGCGTGTCCCCTTGGCCCTGCTGACTCCACCCCGTAGAGGGCGTGGCCAGAGGGAGTGTCAGGGCCAGAGGGACCCTCTGTAGTTCAGGACCCAGGACAGCGCGGGGGGGTGTCGGGGGTGGGGGTTGGGGGGCCGCCCCTTGCCGTGGTCTAAGGGCAGAAGCCCTAAGGAAGGGCCGGAGGAGGCTGTAAGGTATCCTCACTGCCATCAATTAAAAAAAAAAGCAAAAGCCCGCCGCAGGCGAGGGTGGGGAGGGTTTTGCTAGAACAAGGGAAGACGCTCGCAGAGGTCTGGCCGCAGAGGGCTGGGGGGCTTGCCAGGCTGATGAGGAACCGAGAGGCCGTCGGCCTCTAAACTCCACACGAATTCCTCCGGGTGACCCTGAGATGCAGGGAGACACGGAAAGCACGGTAAACACAGGCCGGAAGCTCAGCAGCCTGTTGCTTGCTTCACCGTCCGTCTGGCGTCCCCTCTGCTAGCAAGCAGCCTTTACCGCATCACCCACGGCTGACCCGGCTCAGGATTCCAGCTGATGTTCCACGGGTGGCATCACTTGCTGGTGACACGAAGCAGGCACGTTAGCCACCTCCCAAACCCTGAGGCTCCTCCTGGGAGGAGCCTGCGGGCCCCCAGTCCAGCCTCTGCGCCACGATGCTCCTTAGTGCCGCTCCCGGTTCGCTGCCCCGGCCTCTAGCTCTGGCCGGAACCTCGCTGGATTGGCGATAAATGGCACCCATGCACCACGTGTAAGCTTGGGGTCCAGATGTGACCATGGCTCGTCTCTTCTTCCCATCGATTGGGGGATTGTTCGGGCTTCGTGTCATCGTGTTGGCAGGAAGGCCAGCACCGCCCCCCTGAGACCTCCCTGAAGACACATAGAAACATAGGACACAACGCAGCCCATCTCTTTGTTTTAAAACACCTTTACAGGGCTACGATTTCTGTTCCGTCAATTAGACACATCTCACGTGTAGTATTTGATCAATTTTCATACATGTCTACACCCAGAAAGCCATCGCCACAATCAAGAGAGCTAACATGTCCACCACTCCCCAAGACGGGCAATTTTCCGATTCCCATATTTACCCCTTCCCACCGCCGTCCCTCCCTGGTAACCATAAGTTTGTTTCTCTATGTCTGTGGCTCTATTTGTCTTTTGCAGTTAAGATCATTTCTGTCTTTTTTCCTTAGATTTCACATGGAAGTTGTGTCATGCGGCATTTTTCTCTCTTCTGGCTTACTTCACTCAGAATGACTATCTCTGTGCCCAACCATGTTGCCGCAAATGGCATGGTTCCATCCTTTTTCACGGCTGTGTAGTATTCCGCGGCATAAAAAGACAACTACTTCTTTATCCAGTCACCAGTCGTTAGATGTTGGGGTTAGTTCCACGTCCTGGCTAATACAAATAGGGCTGCTGTGAGCATTGAGGTGCATGGGACTTTTTGAGTTAGAGTTTTCTCTTGACATATCCCCAGGCGTGGGAAGGCTGGATCATCAGGTAAGTCCATTTGTAGGTTTTTAAGGAACCTCCATCCCGTCTTCTCTAGTGACAATGCAGCCCGTCTTCCTGAAGCAGAGCCATGCTCACAAAGTAACGGATATTCCTAGAGGTCAGACATGACGTGCATTCAGCTTGGCCTGTTCCAGAAGAAGAGGGCAGTCTGGCAGGGCTGGAGGAGAGTGACCAGGGGAGTGTGGGACAGGCAGGATTCACACCACGTGGGGACATGACAGGCTGGGATAAGGAGCCTGGGCTTCCAGTCATGCCTTGGTAAGCATGGGGCACTGGTTCCAGGACTCCCCACAGATGCCAAAATCCATGGATGCTGATGCCTCTTATACAAAAGGACATAGGACTTTATTTTTTACATACAGACGTATTTTTCTTCCACGTTGTTGTCGTTTTTACAATGTTGTGTCGAATGCCAGTCTAGAGCACAATTTTCCACTTATGCATAAACATACCCATACAGTCATTGTCACATTCTCTTTCGCTGTGTCCTCCTGTGTACTTTAAATCATCTCTAGGTGACGCGCGGCATGCAAGGCAACGTGAATGCTATGTAAGCGGTTGCCGGTGTGTGGCAAGTTCAATTGTCGCTTTTCGAAACTTTCCGTTTTTTCCCGAATATTTTCAACCCACAGTTAGTTGAATCGGCTGGATCGGGGGAGCCCCTAGATACAGAGAACCCCCAAGCCCTTCCCACCTCGGAAATTTCCACTGGAAGCGCTGAAGGGGCCCAAAGAGAGGACAAGAGCGCCCTCTAGCGGCTGCAAACGCTGAGGCATTCCTTCAGCCTATGCAGCGCGGGAGAGAAGGTTTCGGGCCGACTAGCGCAAAAGGAGGGCCCGCCTGGACAGGAAGGAGGAAGGACGACAGCGGAAGCCAGCTCGCACCCTTCCTGGAGCTAGCTGGTTGCAGTGAGGGACGCCGAGGAACTGGGGACACGTCGCGTGGGGAGGCGGGGGGGCAATCCTGGCGGCCAGGAGCAGGGTTCACACAGCTGGCACCCAGTTTGCACGATCAAAATGACAAGGAGAGGGGGTGGGGGGAAGGGGCTGCCTCAGCACCGGGATCCTGACAAGGGCCATAGCGCCGCGACCTCAGCTAATGCGGCTCCCCTGCTAAGCCAGAAAAAGGAAACTGTGAGGCAAGATACTGCAGATTCCACCGCAGCCACACGGATGACTAGATCTCTAACCTGACAAAATGGAACCCTCGGAAACAGGAATCTTCCCTTTCTTCTACATTTTGACCTTGGGACAGGGAGCCACACTTCTCTGACGGGAACCGTCTTTACTCCGGCAGAGAGCTCAGTTTTCCAGGAATAAGTATGGAGAAAAAGTGTGCCGTGATGGTTTAGCAGTTCAAAGCGGAAGCCCGTCTTAGAGACGGGAAAAACATGCTTCTCAATGAAGTCGAGGTATGGCACGAAGCAGGAGGAAGTTTAAGGAAATCTCTCTTAATATCCATTCACCAGACAAGACTAGCCAGTCCTAAAAAGGCAGCACGTTAAATCAAGGAAGATTCCTGCTTCCTTTCTGGGGCGGGAGGGGGGCGGGGGGACACGAGAAACAATGCCGCATTTTAAAACGAGCCTTGGGGCCCTAGATACGGAGAGTGTTGTTGGGTGTTGAGGCTGAGAGGTGTTGCTGAGGAGAACATAAAGCTGCGTATAGACTGGTATGGGTTCCAAGTCTACCGCTGGAAAAAAATTAGCCAATCATGAGTCCATTTGATTGGGAAAGAAGTAAATAACTCAAAAATGGGAAAGACATGGGATTAAATAGCGGTAGCGAGCAATTAAATCCAAGATGTTTATACCTATATTTTCATTGCGAATGCAACAGACTGAAAGCAACTGTCTAAAAAGCAGTCACTGTAGCCCGCGCAGGCGCACACACGCACACAATGGGGAACAGCAGAGAGGTAAAATATGCTAAATGTATCATGATTGAGAAACAAGATCTAATAGATTATCCCGTTTTTGAGACTGTTATAGCAATACTGGTCCAATTATACATAAAGTTATGAACTTAGAGATGACTTATTAAAACTTAGAGGGAATTTTAATTGGAAGACAATATAGCTTCCAAATCATTGAAGAGAAAACTAACCTCAAAAAAATTAATCAATGCAGCTAAGATGGAGTAACGGAGACCGTATTTACCATCGTAGGGTAGACCCCAATGTGGATAAAATCTATGAAGCAATGCTTCTTAAGCCATGTGAAAACGATCATCCACTAGGACCTCGTCCTGCCGCCTCCATACCCAGGCTGCTAGGCCTCCTACTGCCACTACCAAGGATGTCCACCAGGTGGCGACATTGCCCCCCTCTGCTCCTGCTGCAGAGCCAGTCCTGAGCAGCCCTGCTCCAGGTTTTGGCAGGCCGCTCCCAGAAGCGCGCTCGTGGGCCTTGCTCCCTTTTAGCCACCAGCAAAGGGATCGAGGATGAGCACTGAGCCTCCTTACTCATCGAAGATCTAGGAACCTATCTGATTTCTGAGCAGCCCTTTACCCTCGTCTGCCGTCAGGTACTCTCCACCCGACTTGCAGAGTCCGCGGCTTGGGCAGCCTGCACGCTGGCCCCGGCCCGTCAGAATCTCTTCCCCCCACCCCCACCCCACCCCCACCCCCCCCACCCCCCGGCCAAGAGGCCACGCGCGGTCGTGAGCAGGGCTCCAGGCCTCTGGAGCCGCGCCGCTTGGACTGCGTCCTGGCCCTGGGCTCGCGAGCTCCATGCCCTTGGCTGAGTCACTTAACATCTCTAAGCTAGTTTCCTCATCAGTACAATGAGGGCATAATCGGTATGGGAGGGGGGGGGGAATCAGAATCTGGGGGGGACTACATTTCTGGTGATTGAAGATTATTTTCAGTTTGAATTATACAGTGAGGGACACCATACAGTTTTTACTACTGCAGACTTCTGAAGGACAGCTTCTAGTATTCTTAAAACTAATGCATGCACGTACACACAAACACACGTGCACACACACTGACTCTGCTCCGCCTACATCCCCACGCACACACACACGGAGTCACGGACCACACACACCCCCACAACATACACACAACCACACACGTCCTCAGGCGCGCGCACACACACGCAAAGTCACTGTCACGTGCCACACACGTCCAGGCTCAACTTTAGAATTCCCAGACTCAGGGGAGTCCTGCAAAGAAAGCGACAGTGCGGGGAGAGCCGATTCCCAGTCTCTGACCGCCAGCCTGACCCTTTTCTTCCCAATGCTGGGTCCATCCCATGCCCCAAGGGGCCTTGGATGTGCACAGGGGGACACTCAGACCTCACATCCGGGCTCTGTCCGTAACCTCCATGCCAACAGCTGCCCGTTGGCCTCTCTGTGAGTCCTGGGATGCTGAACTCCGGGGAGAGCCGGTGCAGAAACTACAAGTGGGTCAGGGGCTGCTGGGGCAGGGCATTCGGGGTCCTGGGATTCCAGAGCACGGGGTGGAGCCAATGGGCGTGTCCCCTTGGCCCTGCTGACTCCACCCCGTAGAGGGCGTGGCCAGAGGGAGTGTCAGGGCCAGAGGGACCCTCTGTAGTTCAGGACCCAGGACAGCGCGGGGGGGTGTCGGGGGTGGGGGTTGGGGGGCCGCCCCTTGCCGTGGTCTAAGGGCAGAAGCCCTAAGGAAGGGCCGGAGGAGGCTGTAAGGTATCCTCACTGCCATCAATTAAAAAAAAAAGCAAAAGCCCGCCGCAGGCGAGGGTGGGGAGGGTTTTGCTAGAACAAGGGAAGACGCTCGCAGAGGTCTGGCCGCAGAGGGCTGGGGGGCTTGCCAGGCTGATGAGGAACCGAGAGGCCGTCGGCCTCTAAACTCCACACGAATTCCTCCGGGTGACCCTGAGATGCAGGGAGACACGGAAAGCACGGTAAACACAGGCCGGAAGCTCAGCAGCCTGTTGCTTGCTTCACCGTCCGTCTGGCGTCCCCTCTGCTAGCAAGCAGCCTTTACCGCATCACCCACGGCTGACCCGGCTCAGGATTCCAGCTGATGTTCCACGGGTGGCATCACTTGCTGGTGACACGAAGCAGGCACGTTAGCCACCTCCCAAACCCTGAGGCTCCTCCTGGGAGGAGCCTGCGGGCCCCCAGTCCAGCCTCTGCGCCACGATGCTCCTTAGTGCCGCTCCCGGTTCGCTGCCCCGGCCTCTAGCTCTGGCCGGAACCTCGCTGGATTGGCGATAAATGGCACCCATGCACCACGTGTAAGCTTGGGGTCCAGATGTGACCATGGCTCGTCTCTTCTTCCCATCGATTGGGGGATTGTTCGGGCTTCGTGTCATCGTGTTGGCAGGAAGGCCAGCACCGCCCCCCTGAGACCTCCCTGAAGACACATAGAAACATAGGACACAACGCAGCCCATCTCTTTGTTTTAAAACACCTTTACAGGGCTACGATTTCTGTTCCGTCAATTAGACACATCTCACGTGTAGTATTTGATCAATTTTCATACATGTCTACACCCAGAAAGCCATCGCCACAATCAAGAGAGCTAACATGTCCACCACTCCCCAAGACGGGCAATTTTCCGATTCCCATATTTACCCCTTCCCACCGCCGTCCCTCCCTGGTAACCATAAGTTTGTTTCTCTATGTCTGTGGCTCTATTTGTCTTTTGCAGTTAAGATCATTTCTGTCTTTTTTCCTTAGATTTCACATGGAAGTTGTGTCATGCGGCATTTTTCTCTCTTCTGGCTTACTTCACTCAGAATGACTATCTCTGTGCCCAACCATGTTGCCGCAAATGGCATGGTTCCATCCTTTTTCACGGCTGTGTAGTATTCCGCGGCATAAAAAGACAACTACTTCTTTATCCAGTCACCAGTCGTTAGATGTTGGGGTTAGTTCCACGTCCTGGCTAATACAAATAGGGCTGCTGTGAGCATTGAGGTGCATGGGACTTTTTGAGTTAGAGTTTTCTCTTGACATATCCCCAGGCGTGGGAAGGCTGGATCATCAGGTAAGTCCATTTGTAGGTTTTTAAGGAACCTCCATCCCGTCTTCTCTAGTGACAATGCAGCCCGTCTTCCTGAAGCAGAGCCATGCTCACAAAGTAACGGATATTCCTAGAGGTCAGACATGACGTGCATTCAGCTTGGCCTGTTCCAGAAGAAGAGGGCAGTCTGGCAGGGCTGGAGGAGAGTGACCAGGGGAGTGTGGGACAGGCAGGATTCACACCACGTGGGGACATGACAGGCTGGGATAAGGAGCCTGGGCTTCCAGTCATGCCTTGGTAAGCATGGGGCACTGGTTCCAGGACTCCCCACAGATGCCAAAATCCATGGATGCTGATGCCTCTTATACAAAAGGACATAGGACTTTATTTTTTACATACAGACGTATTTTTCTTCCACGTTGTTGTCGTTTTTACAATGTTGTGTCGAATGCCAGTCTAGAGCACAATTTTCCACTTATGCATAAACATACCCATACAGTCATTGTCACATTCTCTTTCGCTGTGTCCTCCTGTGTACTTTAAATCATCTCTAGGTGACGCGCGGCATGCAAGGCAACGTGAATGCTATGTAAGCGGTTGCCGGTGTGTGGCAAGTTCAATTGTCGCTTTTCGAAACTTTCCGTTTTTTCCCGAATATTTTCAACCCACAGTTAGTTGAATCGGCTGGATCGGGGGAGCCCCTAGATACAGAGAACCCCCAAGCCCTTCCCACCTCGGAAATTTCCACTGGAAGCGCTGAAGGGGCCCAAAGAGAGGACAAGAGCGCCCTCTAGCGGCTGCAAACGCTGAGGCATTCCTTCAGCCTATGCAGCGCGGGAGAGAAGGTTTCGGGCCGACTAGCGCAAAAGGAGGGCCCGCCTGGACAGGAAGGAGGAAGGACGACAGCGGAAGCCAGCTCGCACCCTTCCTGGAGCTAGCTGGTTGCAGTGAGGGACGCCGAGGAACTGGGGACACGTCGCGTGGGGAGGCGGGGGGGCAATCCTGGCGGCCAGGAGCAGGGTTCACACAGCTGGCACCCAGTTTGCACGATCAAAATGACAAGGAGAGGGGGTGGGGGGAAGGGGCTGCCTCAGCACCGGGATCCTGACAAGGGCCATAGCGCCGCGACCTCAGCTAATGCGGCTCCCCTGCTAAGCCAGAAAAAGGAAACTGTGAGGCAAGATACTGCAGATTCCACCGCAGCCACACGGATGACTAGATCTCTAACCTGACAAAATGGAACCCTCGGAAACAGGAATCTTCCCTTTCTTCTACATTTTGACCTTGGGACAGGGAGCCACACTTCTCTGACGGGAACCGTCTTTACTCCGGCAGAGAGCTCAGTTTTCCAGGAATAAGTATGGAGAAAAAGTGTGCCGTGATGGTTTAGCAGTTCAAAGCGGAAGCCCGTCTTAGAGACGGGAAAAACATGCTTCTCAATGAAGTCGAGGTATGGCACGAAGCAGGAGGAAGTTTAAGGAAATCTCTCTTAATATCCATTCACCAGACAAGACTAGCCAGTCCTAAAAAGGCAGCACGTTAAATCAAGGAAGATTCCTGCTTCCTTTCTGGGGCGGGAGGGGGGCGGGGGGACACGAGAAACAATGCCGCATTTTAAAACGAGCCTTGGGGCCCTAGATACGGAGAGTGTTGTTGGGTGTTGAGGCTGAGAGGTGTTGCTGAGGAGAACATAAAGCTGCGTATAGACTGGTATGGGTTCCAAGTCTACCGCTGGAAAAAAATTAGCCAATCATGAGTCCATTTGATTGGGAAAGAAGTAAATAACTCAAAAATGGGAAAGACATGGGATTAAATAGCGGTAGCGAGCAATTAAATCCAAGATGTTTATACCTATATTTTCATTGCGAATGCAACAGACTGAAAGCAACTGTCTAAAAAGCAGTCACTGTAGCCCGCGCAGGCGCACACACGCACACAATGGGGAACAGCAGAGAGGTAAAATATGCTAAATGTATCATGATTGAGAAACAAGATCTAATAGATTATCCCGTTTTTGAGACTGTTATAGCAATACTGGTCCAATTATACATAAAGTTATGAACTTAGAGATGACTTATTAAAACTTAGAGGGAATTTTAATTGGAAGACAATATAGCTTCCAAATCATTGAAGAGAAAACTAACCTCAAAAAAATTAATCAATGCAGCTAAGATGGAGTAACGGAGACCGTATTTACCATCGTAGGATAGACCCCAATGTGGATAAAATCTATGAAGCAATGCTTCTTAAGCCATGTGAAAACGATCATCCACTAGGACCTCGTCCTGCCGCCTCCATACCCAGGCTGCTAGGCCTCCTACTGCCACTACCAAGGATGTCCACCAGGTGGCGACATTGCCCCCCTCTGCTCCTGCTGCAGAGCCAGTCCTGAGCAGCCCTGCTCCAGGTTTTGGCAGGCCGCTCCCAGAAGCGCGCTCGTGGGCCTTGCTCCCTTTTAGCCACCAGCAAAGGGATCGAGGATGAGCACTGAGCCTCCTTACTCATCGAAGATCTAGGAACCTATCTGATTTCTGAGCAGCCCTTTACCCTCGTCTGCCGTCAGGTACTCTCCACCCGACTTGCAGAGTCCGCGGCTTGGGCAGCCTGCACGCTGGCCCCGGCCCGTCAGAATCTCTTCCCCCCACCCCCACCCCACCCCCACCCCCACCCCACCCCCCGGCCAAGAGGCCACGCGCGGTCGTGAGCAGGGCTCCAGGCCTCTGGAGCCGCGCCGCTTGGACTGCGTCCTGGCCCTGGGCTCGCGAGCTCCATGCCCTTGGCTGAGTCACTTAACATCTCTAAGCTAGTTTCCTCATCAGTACAATGAGGGCATAATCGGTATGGGAGGGGGGGGGAATCAGAATCTGGGGGGGACTACATTTCTGGTGATTGAAGATTATTTTCAGTTTGAATTATACAGTGAGGGACACCATACAGTTTTTACTACTGCAGACTTCTGAAGGACAGCTTCTAGTATTCTTAAAACTAATGCATGCACGTACACACAAACACACGTGCACACACACTGACTCTGCTCCGCCTACATCCCCACGCACACACACACGGAGTCACGGACCACACACACCCCCACAACATACACACAACCACACACGTCCTCAGGCGCGCGCACACACACGCAAAGTCACTGTCACGTGCCACACACGTCCAGGCTCAACTTTAGAATTCCCAGACTCAGGGGAGTCCTGCAAAGAAAGCGACAGTGCGGGGAGAGCCGATTCCCAGTCTCTGACCGCCAGCCTGACCCTTTTCTTCCCAATGCTGGGTCCATCCCATGCCCCAAGGGGCCTTGGATGTGCACAGGGGGACACTCAGACCTCACATCCGGGCTCTGTCCGTAACCTCCATGCCAACAGCTGCCCGTTGGCCTCTCTGTGAGTCCTGGGATGCTGAACTCCGGGGAGAGCCGGTGCAGAAACTACAAGTGGGTCAGGGGCTGCTGGGGCAGGGCATTCGGGGTCCTGGGATTCCAGAGCACGGGGTGGAGCCAATGGGCGTGTCCCCTTGGCCCTGCTGACTCCACCCCGTAGAGGGCGTGGCCAGAGGGAGTGTCAGGGCCAGAGGGACCCTCTGTAGTTCAGGACCCAGGACAGCGCGGGGGGGGTGTCGGGGGTGGGGGTTGGGGGGCCGCCCCTTGCCGTGGTCTAAGGGCAGAAGCCCTAAGGAAGGGCCGGAGGAGGCTGTAAGGTATCCTCACTGCCATCAATTAAAAAAAAAAGCAAAAGCCCGCCGCAGGCGAGGGTGGGGAGGGTTTTGCTAGAACAAGGGAAGACGCTCGCAGAGGTCTGGCCGCAGAGGGCTGGGGGGCTTGCCAGGCTGATGAGGAACCGAGAGGCCGTCGGCCTCTAAACTCCACACGAATTCCTCCGGGTGACCCTGAGATGCAGGGAGACACGGAAAGCACGGTAAACACAGGCCGGAAGCTCAGCAGCCTGTTGCTTGCTTCACCGTCCGTCTGGCGTCCCCTCTGCTAGCAAGCAGCCTTTACCGCATCACCCACGGCTGACCCGGCTCAGGATTCCAGCTGATGTTCCACGGGTGGCATCACTTGCTGGTGACACGAAGCAGGCACGTTAGCCACCTCCCAAACCCTGAGGCTCCTCCTGGGAGGAGCCTGCGGGCCCCCAGTCCAGCCTCTGCGCCACGATGCTCCTTAGTGCCGCTCCCGGTTCGCTGCCCCGGCCTCTAGCTCTGGCCGGAACCTCGCTGGATTGGCGATAAATGGCACCCATGCACCACGTGTAAGCTTGGGGTCCAGATGTGACCATGGCTCGTCTCTTCTTCCCATCGATTGGGGGATTGTTCGGGCTTCGTGTCATCGTGTTGGCAGGAAGGCCAGCACCGCCCCCCTGAGACCTCCCTGAAGACACATAGAAACATAGGACACAACGCAGCCCATCTCTTTGTTTTAAAACACCTTTACAGGGCTACGATTTCTGTTCCGTCAATTAGACACATCTCACGTGTAGTATTTGATCAATTTTCATACATGTCTACACCCAGAAAGCCATCGCCACAATCAAGAGAGCTAACATGTCCACCACTCCCCAAGACGGGCAATTTTCCGATTCCCATATTTACCCCTTCCCACCGCCGTCCCTCCCTGGTAACCATAAGTTTGTTTCTCTATGTCTGTGGCTCTATTTGTCTTTTGCAGTTAAGATCATTTCTGTCTTTTTTCCTTAGATTTCACATGGAAGTTGTGTCATGCGGCATTTTTCTCTCTTCTGGCTTACTTCACTCAGAATGACTATCTCTGTGTCCAACCATGTTGCCGCAAATGGCATGGTTCCATCCTTTTTCACGGCTGTGTAGTATTCCGCGGCATAAAAAGACAACTACTTCTTTATCCAGTCACCAGTCGTTAGATGTTGGGGTTAGTTCCACGTCCTGGCTAATACAAATAGGGCTGCTGTGAGCATTGAGGTGCATGGGACTTTTTGAGTTAGAGTTTTCTCTTGACATATCCCCAGGCGTGGGAAGGCTGGATCATCAGGTAAGTCCATTTGTAGGTTTTTAAGGAACCTCCATCCCGTCTTCTCTAGTGACAATGCAGCCCGTCTTCCTGAAGCAGAGCCATGCTCACAAAGTAACGGATATTCCTAGAGGTCAGACATGACGTGCATTCAGCTTGGCCTGTTCCAGAAGAAGAGGGCAGTCTGGCAGGGCTGGAGGAGAGTGACCAGGGGAGTGTGGGACAGGCAGGATTCACACCACGTGGGGACATGACAGGCTGGGATAAGGAGCCTGGGCTTCCAGTCATGCCTTGGTAAGCATGGGGCACTGGTTCCAGGACTCCCCACAGATGCCAAAATCCATGGATGCTGATGCCTCTTATACAAAAGGACATAGGACTTTATTTTTTACATACAGACGTATTTTTCTTCCACGTTGTTGTCGTTTTTACAATGTTGTGTCGAATGCCAGTCTAGAGCACAATTTTCCACTTATGCATAAACATACCCATACAGTCATTGTCACATTCTCTTTCGCTGTGTCCTCCTGTGTACTTTAAATCATCTCTAGGTGACGCGCGGCATGCAAGGCAACGTGAATGCTATGTAAGCGGTTGCCGGTGTGTGGCAAGTTCAATTGTCGCTTTTCGAAACTTTCCGTTTTTTCCCGAATATTTTCAACCCACAGTTAGTTGAATCGGCTGGATCGGGGGAGCCCCTAGATACAGAGAACCCCCAAGCCCTTCCCACCTCGGAAATTTCCACTGGAAGCGCTGAAGGGGCCCAAAGAGAGGACAAGAGCGCCCTCTAGCGGCTGCAAACGCTGAGGCATTCCTTCAGCCTATGCAGCGCGGGAGAGAAGGTTTCGGGCCGACTAGCGCAAAAGGAGGGCCCGCCTGGACAGGAAGGAGGAAGGACGACAGCGGAAGCCAGCTCGCACCCTTCCTGGAGCTAGCTGGTTGCAGTGAGGGACGCCGAGGAACTGGGGACACGTCGCGTGGGGAGGCGGGGGGGCAATCCTGGCGGCCAGGAGCAGGGTTCACACAGCTGGCACCCAGTTTGCACGATCAAAATGACAAGGAGAGGGGGTGGGGGGAAGGGGCTGCCTCAGCACCGGGATCCTGACAAGGGCCATAGCGCCGCGACCTCAGCTAATGCGGCTCCCCTGCTAAGCCAGAAAAAGGAAACTGTGAGGCAAGATACTGCAGATTCCACCGCAGCCACACGGATGACTAGATCTCTAACCTGACAAAATGGAACCCTCGGAAACAGGAATCTTCCCTTTCTTCTACATTTTGACCTTGGGACAGGGAGCCACACTTCTCTGACGGGAACCGTCTTTACTCCGGCAGAGAGCTCAGTTTTCCAGGAATAAGTATGGAGAAAAAGTGTGCCGTGATGGTTTAGCAGTTCAAAGCGGAAGCCCGTCTTAGAGACGGGAAAAACATGCTTCTCAATGAAGTCGAGGTATGGCACGAAGCAGGAGGAAGTTTAAGGAAATCTCTCTTAATATCCATTCACCAGACAAGACTAGCCAGTCCTAAAAAGGCAGCACGTTAAATCAAGGAAGATTCCTGCTTCCTTTCTGGGGCGGGAGGGGGGCGGGGGGACACGAGAAACAATGCCGCATTTTAAAACGAGCCTTGGGGCCCTAGATACGGAGAGTGTTGTTGGGTGTTGAGGCTGAGAGGTGTTGCTGAGGAGAACATAAAGCTGCGTATAGACTGGTATGGGTTCCAAGTCTACCGCTGGAAAAAAATTAGCCAATCATGAGTCCATTTGATTGGGAAAGAAGTAAATAACTCAAAAATGGGAAAGACATGGGATTAAATAGCGGTAGCGAGCAATTAAATCCAAGATGTTTATACCTATATTTTCATTGCGAATGCAACAGACTGAAAGCAACTGTCTAAAAAGCAGTAACTGTAGCCCGCGCAGGCGCACACACGCACACAATGGGGAACAGCAGAGAGGTAAAATATGCTAAATGTATCATGATTGAGAAACAAGATCTAATAGATTATCCCGTTTTTGAGACTGTTATAGCAATACTGGTCCAATTATACATAAAGTTATGAACTTAGAGATGACTTATTAAAACTTAGAGGGAATTTTAATTGGAAGACAATATAGCTTCCAAATCATTGAAGAGAAAACTAACCTCAAAAAAATTAATCAATGCAGCTAAGATGGAGTAACGGAGACCGTATTTACCATCGTAGGATAGACCCCAATGTGGATAAAATCTATGAAGCAATGCTTCTTAAGCCATGTGAAAACGATCATCCACTAGGACCTCGTCCTGCCGCCTCCATACCCAGGCTGCTAGGCCTCCTACTGCCACTACCAAGGATGTCCACCAGGTGGCGACATTGCCCCCCTCTGCTCCTGCTGCAGAGCCAGTCCTGAGCAGCCCTGCTCCAGGTTTTGGCAGGCCGCTCCCAGAAGCGCGCTCGTGGGCCTTGCTCCCTTTTAGCCACCAGCAAAGGGATCGAGGATGAGCACTGAGCCTCCTTACTCATCGAAGATCTAGGAACCTATCTGATTTCTGAGCAGCCCTTTACCCTCGTCTGCCGTCAGGTACTCTCCACCCGACTTGCAGAGTCCGCGGCTTGGGCAGCCTGCACGCTGGCCCCGGCCCGTCAGAATCTCTTCCCCCCACCCCCACCCCACCCCCACCCCCCCCCCACCCCCCGGCCAAGAGGCCACGCGCGGTCGTGAGCAGGGCTCCAGGCCTCTGGAGCCGCGCCGCTTGGACTGCGTCCTGGCCCTGGGCTCGCGAGCTCCATGCCCTTGGCTGAGTCACTTAACATCTCTAAGCTAGTTTCCTCATCAGTACAATGAGGGCATAATCGGTATGGGAGGGGGGGGAATCAGAATCTGGGGGGGACTACATTTCTGGTGATTGAAGATTATTTTCAGTTTGAATTATACAGTGAGGGACACCATACAGTTTTTACTACTGCAGACTTCTGAAGGACAGCTTCTAGTATTCTTAAAACTAATGCATGCACGTACACACAAACACACGTGCACACACACTGACTCTGCTCCGCCTACATCCCCACGCACACACACACGGAGTCACGGACCACACACACCCCCACAACATACACACAACCACACACGTCCTCAGGCGCGCGCACACACACGCAAAGTCACTGTCACGTGCCACACACGTCCAGGCTCAACTTTAGAATTCCCAGACTCAGGGGAGTCCTGCAAAGAAAGCGACAGTGCGGGGAGAGCCGATTCCCAGTCTCTGACCGCCAGCCTGACCCTTTTCTTCCCAATGCTGGGTCCATCCCATGCCCCAAGGGGCCTTGGATGTGCACAGGGGGACACTCAGACCTCACATCCGGGCTCTGTCCGTAACCTCCATGCCAACAGCTGCCCGTTGGCCTCTCTGTGAGTCCTGGGATGCTGAACTCCGGGGAGAGCCGGTGCAGAAACTACAAGTGGGTCAGGGGCTGCTGGGGCAGGGCATTCGGGGTCCTGGGATTCCAGAGCACGGGGTGGAGCCAATGGGCGTGTCCCCTTGGCCCTGCTGACTCCACCCCGTAGAGGGCGTGGCCAGAGGGAGTGTCAGGGCCAGAGGGACCCTCTGTAGTTCAGGACCCAGGACAGCGCGGGGGGGGTGTCGGGGGTGGGGGTTGGGGGGCCGCCCCTTGCCGTGGTCTAAGGGCAGAAGCCCTAAGGAAGGGCCGGAGGAGGCTGTAAGGTATCCTCACTGCCATCAATTAAAAAAAAAAGCAAAAGCCCGCCGCAGGCGAGGGTGGGGAGGGTTTTGCTAGAACAAGGGAAGACGCTCGCAGAGGTCTGGCCGCAGAGGGCTGGGGGGCTTGCCAGGCTGATGAGGAACCGAGAGGCCGTCGGCCTCTAAACTCCACACGAATTCCTCCGGGTGACCCTGAGATGCAGGGAGACACGGAAAGCACGGTAAACACAGGCCGGAAGCTCAGCAGCCTGTTGCTTGCTTCACCGTCCGTCTGGCGTCCCCTCTGCTAGCAAGCAGCCTTTACCGCATCACCCACGGCTGACCCGGCTCAGGATTCCAGCTGATGTTCCACGGGTGGCATCACTTGCTGGTGACACGAAGCAGGCACGTTAGCCACCTCCCAAACCCTGAGGCTCCTCCTGGGAGGAGCCTGCGGGCCCCCAGTCCAGCCTCTGCGCCACGATGCTCCTTAGTGCCGCTCCCGGTTCGCTGCCCCGGCCTCTAGCTCTGGCCGGAACCTCGCTGGATTGGCGATAAATGGCACCCATGCACCACGTGTAAGCTTGGGGTCCAGATGTGACCATGGCTCGTCTCTTCTTCCCATCGATTGGGGGATTGTTCGGGCTTCGTGTCATCGTGTTGGCAGGAAGGCCAGCACCGCCCCCCTGAGACCTCCCTGAAGACACATAGAAACATAGGACACAACGCAGCCCATCTCTTTGTTTTAAAACACCTTTACAGGGCTACGATTTCTGTTCCGTCAATTAGACACATCTCACGTGTAGTATTTGATCAATTTTCATACATGTCTACACCCAGAAAGCCATCGCCACAATCAAGAGAGCTAACATGTCCACCACTCCCCAAGACGGGCAATTTTCCGATTCCCATATTTACCCCTTCCCACCGCCGTCCCTCCCTGGTAACCATAAGTTTGTTTCTCTATGTCTGTGGCTCTATTTGTCTTTTGCAGTTAAGATCATTTCTGTCTTTTTTCCTTAGATTTCACATGGAAGTTGTGTCATGCGGCATTTTTCTCTCTTCTGGCTTACTTCACTCAGAATGACTATCTCTGTGTCCAACCATGTTGCCGCAAATGGCATGGTTCCATCCTTTTTCACGGCTGTGTAGTATTCCGCGGCATAAAAAGACAACTACTTCTTTATCCAGTCACCAGTCGTTAGATGTTGGGGTTAGTTCCACGTCCTGGCTAATACAAATAGGGCTGCTGTGAGCATTGAGGTGCATGGGACTTTTTGAGTTAGAGTTTTCTCTTGACATATCCCCAGGCGTGGGAAGGCTGGATCATCAGGTAAGTCCATTTGTAGGTTTTTAAGGAACCTCCATCCCGTCTTCTCTAGTGACAATGCAGCCCGTCTTCCTGAAGCAGAGCCATGCTCACAAAGTAACGGATATTCCTAGAGGTCAGACATGACGTGCATTCAGCTTGGCCTGTTCCAGAAGAAGAGGGCAGTCTGGCAGGGCTGGAGGAGAGTGACCAGGGGAGTGTGGGACAGGCAGGATTCACACCACGTGGGGACATGACAGGCTGGGATAAGGAGCCTGGGCTTCCAGTCATGCCTTGGTAAGCATGGGGCACTGGTTCCAGGACTCCCCACAGATGCCAAAATCCATGGATGCTGATGCCTCTTATACAAAAGGACATAGGACTTTATTTTTTACATACAGACGTATTTTTCTTCCACGTTGTTGTCGTTTTTACAATGTTGTGTCGAATGCCAGTCTAGAGCACAATTTTCCACTTATGCATAAACATACCCATACAGTCATTGTCACATTCTCTTTCGCTGTGTCCTCCTGTGTACTTTAAATCATCTCTAGGTGACGCGCGGCATGCAAGGCAACGTGAATGCTATGTAAGCGGTTGCCGGTGTGTGGCAAGTTCAATTGTCGCTTTTCGAAACTTTCCGTTTTTTCCCGAATATTTTCAACCCACAGTTAGTTGAATCGGCTGGATCGGGGGAGCCCCTAGATACAGAGAACCCCCAAGCCCTTCCCACCTCGGAAATTTCCACTGGAAGCGCTGAAGGGGCCCAAAGAGAGGACAAGAGCGCCCTCTAGCGGCTGCAAACGCTGAGGCATTCCTTCAGCCTATGCAGCGCGGGAGAGAAGGTTTCGGGCCGACTAGCGCAAAAGGAGGGCCCGCCTGGACAGGAAGGAGGAAGGACGACAGCGGAAGCCAGCTCGCACCCTTCCTGGAGCTAGCTGGTTGCAGTGAGGGACGCCGAGGAACTGGGGACACGTCGCGTGGGGAGGCGGGGGGGCAATCCTGGCGGCCAGGAGCAGGGTTCACACAGCTGGCACCCAGTTTGCACGATCAAAATGACAAGGAGAGGGGGTGGGGGGAAGGGGCTGCCTCAGCACCGGGATCCTGACAAGGGCCATAGCGCCGCGACCTCAGCTAATGCGGCTCCCCTGCTAAGCCAGAAAAAGGAAACTGTGAGGCAAGATACTGCAGATTCCACCGCAGCCACACGGATGACTAGATCTCTAACCTGACAAAATGGAACCCTCGGAAACAGGAATCTTCCCTTTCTTCTACATTTTGACCTTGGGACAGGGAGCCACACTTCTCTGACGGGAACCGTCTTTACTCCGGCAGAGAGCTCAGTTTTCCAGGAATAAGTATGGAGAAAAAGTGTGCCGTGATGGTTTAGCAGTTCAAAGCGGAAGCCCGTCTTAGAGACGGGAAAAACATGCTTCTCAATGAAGTCGAGGTATGGCACGAAGCAGGAGGAAGTTTAAGGAAATCTCTCTTAATATCCATTCACCAGACAAGACTAGCCAGTCCTAAAAAGGCAGCACGTTAAATCAAGGAAGATCCCTGCTTCCTTTCTGGGGCGGGAGGGGGGCGGGGGGACACGAGAAACAATGCCGCATTTTAAAACGAGCCTTGGGGCCCTAGATACGGAGAGTGTTGTTGGGTGTTGAGGCTGAGAGGTGTTGCTGAGGAGAACATAAAGCTGCGTATAGACTGGTATGGGTTCCAAGTCTACCGCTGGAAAAAAATTAGCCAATCATGAGTCCATTTGATTGGGAAAGAAGTAAATAACTCAAAAATGGGAAAGACATGGGATTAAATAGCGGTAGCGAGCAATTAAATCCAAGATGTTTATACCTATATTTTCATTGCGAATGCAACAGACTGAAAGCAACTGTCTAAAAAGCAGTAACTGTAGCCCGCGCAGGCGCACACACGCACACAATGGGGAACAGCAGAGAGGTAAAATATGCTAAATGTATCATGATTGAGAAACAAGATCTAATAGATTATCCCGTTTTTGAGACTGTTATAGCAATACTGGTCCAATTATACATAAAGTTATGAACTTAGAGATGACTTATTAAAACTTAGAGGGAATTTTAATTGGAAGACAATATAGCTTCCAAATCATTGAAGAGAAAACTAACCTCAAAAAAATTAATCAATGCAGCTAAGATGGAGTAACGGAGACCGTATTTACCATCGTAGGATAGACCCCAATGTGGATAAAATCTATGAAGCAATGCTTCTTAAGCCATGTGAAAACGATCATCCACTAGGACCTCGTCCTGCCGCCTCCATACCCAGGCTGCTAGGCCTCCTACTGCCACTACCAAGGATGTCCACCAGGTGGCGACATTGCCCCCCTCTGCTCCTGCTGCAGAGCCAGTCCTGAGCAGCCCTGCTCCAGGTTTTGGCAGGCCGCTCCCAGAAGCGCGCTCGTGGGCCTTGCTCCCTTTTAGCCACCAGCAAAGGGATCGAGGATGAGCACTGAGCCTCCTTACTCATCGAAGATCTAGGAACCTATCTGATTTCTGAGCAGCCCTTTACCCTCGTCTGCCGTCAGGTACTCTCCACCCGACTTGCAGAGTCCGCGGCTTGGGCAGCCTGCACGCTGGCCCCGGCCCGTCAGAATCTCTTCCCCCCACCCCCACCCCACCCCCACCCCCACCCCACCCCCCGGCCAAGAGGCCACGCGCGGTCGTGAGCAGGGCTCCAGGCCTCTGGAGCCGCGCCGCTTGGACTGCGTCCTGGCCCTGGGCTCGTGAGCTCCATGCCCTTGGCTGAGTCACTTAACATCTCTAAGCTAGTTTCCTCATCAGTACAATGAGGGCATAATCGGTATGGGAGGGGGGGGGAATCAGAATCTGGGGGGGACTACATTTCTGGTGATTGAAGATTATTTTCAGTTTGAATTATACAGTGAGGGACACCATACAGTTTTTACTACTGCAGACTTCTGAAGGACAGCTTCTAGTATTCTTAAAACTAATGCATGCACGTACACACAAACACACGTGCACACACACTGACTCTGCTCCGCCTACATCCCCACGCACACACACACGGAGTCACGGACCACACACACCCCCACAACATACACACAACCACACACGTCCTCAGGCGCGCGCACACACACGCAAAGTCACTGTCACGTGCCACACACGTCCAGGCTCAACTTTAGAATTCCCAGACTCAGGGGAGTCCTGCAAAGAAAGCGACAGTGCGGGGAGAGCCGATTCCCAGTCTCTGACCGCCAGCCTGACCCTTTTCTTCCCAATGCTGGGTCCATCCCATGCCCCAAGGGGCCTTGGATGTGCACAGGGGGACACTCAGACCTCACATCCGGGCTCTGTCCGTAACCTCCATGCCAACAGCTGCCCGTTGGCCTCTCTGTGAGTCCTGGGATGCTGAACTCCGGGGAGAGCCGGTGCAGAAACTACAAGTGGGTCAGGGGCTGCTGGGGCAGGGCATTCGGGGTCCTGGGATTCCAGAGCACGGGGTGGAGCCAATGGGCGTGTCCCCTTGGCCCTGCTGACTCCACCCCGTAGAGGGCGTGGCCAGAGGGAGTGTCAGGGCCAGAGGGACCCTCTGTAGTTCAGGACCCAGGACAGCGCGGGGGGGTGTCGGGGGTGGGGGTTGGGGGGCCGCCCCTTGCCGTGGTCTAAGGGCAGAAGCCCTAAGGAAGGGCCGGAGGAGGCTGTAAGGTATCCTCACTGCCATCAATTAAAAAAAAAAGCAAAAGCCCGCCGCAGGCGAGGGTGGGGAGGGTTTTGCTAGAACAAGGGAAGACGCTCGCAGAGGTCTGGCCGCAGAGGGCTGGGGGGCTTGCCAGGCTGATGAGGAACCGAGAGGCCGTCGGCCTCTAAACTCCACACGAATTCCTCCGGGTGACCCTGAGATGCAGGGAGACACGGAAAGCACGGTAAACACAGGCCGGAAGCTCAGCAGCCTGTTGCTTGCTTCACCGTCCGTCTGGCGTCCCCTCTGCTAGCAAGCAGCCTTTACCGCATCACCCACGGCTGACCCGGCTCAGGATTCCAGCTGATGTTCCACGGGTGGCATCACTTGCTGGTGACACGAAGCAGGCACGTTAGCCACCTCCCAAACCCTGAGGCTCCTCCTGGGAGGAGCCTGCGGGCCCCCAGTCCAGCCTCTGCGCCACGATGCTCCTTAGTGCCGCTCCCGGTTCGCTGCCCCGGCCTCTAGCTCTGGCCGGAACCTCGCTGGATTGGCGATAAATGGCACCCATGCACCACGTGTAAGCTTGGGGTCCAGATGTGACCATGGCTCGTCTCTTCTTCCCATCGATTGGGGGATTGTTCGGGCTTCGTGTCATCGTGTTGGCAGGAAGGCCAGCACCGCCCCCCTGAGACCTCCCTGAAGACACATAGAAACATAGGACACAACGCAGCCCATCTCTTTGTTTTAAAACACCTTTACAGGGCTACGATTTCTGTTCCGTCAATTAGACACATCTCACGTGTAGTATTTGATCAATTTTCATACATGTCTACACCCAGAAAGCCATCGCCACAATCAAGAGAGCTAACATGTCCACCACTCCCCAAGACGGGCAATTTTCCGATTCCCATATTTACCCCTTCCCACCGCCGTCCCTCCCTGGTAACCATAAGTTTGTTTCTCTATGTCTGTGGCTCTATTTGTCTTTTGCAGTTAAGATCATTTCTGTCTTTTTTCCTTAGATTTCACATGGAAGTTGTGTCATGCGGCATTTTTCTCTCTTCTGGCTTACTTCACTCAGAATGACTATCTCTGTGCCCAACCATGTTGCCGCAAATGGCATGGTTCCATCCTTTTTCACGGCTGTGTAGTATTCCGCGGCATAAAAAGACAACTACTTCTTTATCCAGTCACCAGTCGTTAGATGTTGGGGTTAGTTCCACGTCCTGGCTAATACAAATAGGGCTGCTGTGAGCATTGAGGTGCATGGGACTTTTTGAGTTAGAGTTTTCTCTTGACATATCCCCAGGCGTGGGAAGGCTGGATCATCAGGTAAGTCCATTTGTAGGTTTTTAAGGAACCTCCATCCCGTCTTCTCTAGTGACAATGCAGCCCGTCTTCCTGAAGCAGAGCCATGCTCACAAAGTAACGGATATTCCTAGAGGTCAGACATGACGTGCATTCAGCTTGGCCTGTTCCAGAAGAAGAGGGCAGTCTGGCAGGGCTGGAGGAGAGTGACCAGGGGAGTGTGGGACAGGCAGGATTCACACCACGTGGGGACATGACAGGCTGGGATAAGGAGCCTGGGCTTCCAGTCATGCCTTGGTAAGCATGGGGCACTGGTTCCAGGACTCCCCACAGATGCCAAAATCCATGGATGCTGATGCCTCTTATACAAAAGGACATAGGACTTTATTTTTTACATACAGACGTATTTTTCTTCCACGTTGTTGTCGTTTTTACAATGTTGTGTCGAATGCCAGTCTAGAGCACAATTTTCCACTTATGCATAAACATACCCATACAGTCATTGTCACATTCTCTTTCGCTGTGTCCTCCTGTGTACTTTAAATCATCTCTAGGTGACGCGCGGCATGCAAGGCAACGTGAATGCTATGTAAGCGGTTGCCGGTGTGTGGCAAGTTCAATTGTCGCTTTTCGAAACTTTCCGTTTTTTCCCGAATATTTTCAACCCACAGTTAGTTGAATCGGCTGGATCGGGGGAGCCCCTAGATACAGAGAACCCCCAAGCCCTTCCCACCTCGGAAATTTCCACTGGAAGCGCTGAAGGGGCCCAAAGAGAGGACAAGAGCGCCCTCTAGCGGCTGCAAACGCTGAGGCATTCCTTCAGCCTATGCAGCGCGGGAGAGAAGGTTTCGGGCCGACTAGCGCAAAAGGAGGGCCCGCCTGGACAGGAAGGAGGAAGGACGACAGCGGAAGCCAGCTCGCACCCTTCCTGGAGCTAGCTGGTTGCAGTGAGGGACGCCGAGGAACTGGGGACACGTCGCGTGGGGAGGCGGGGGGGCAATCCTGGCGGCCAGGAGCAGGGTTCACACAGCTGGCACCCAGTTTGCACGATCAAAATGACAAGGAGAGGGGGTGGGGGGAAGGGGCTGCCTCAGCACCGGGATCCTGACAAGGGCCATAGCGCCGCGACCTCAGCTAATGCGGCTCCCCTGCTAAGCCAGAAAAAGGAAACTGTGAGGCAAGATACTGCAGATTCCACCGCAGCCACACGGATGACTAGATCTCTAACCTGACAAAATGGAACCCTCGGAAACAGGAATCTTCCCTTTCTTCTACATTTTGACCTTGGGACAGGGAGCCACACTTCTCTGACGGGAACCGTCTTTACTCCGGCAGAGAGCTCAGTTTTCCAGGAATAAGTATGGAGAAAAAGTGTGCCGTGATGGTTTAGCAGTTCAAAGCGGAAGCCCGTCTTAGAGACGGGAAAAACATGCTTCTCAATGAAGTCGAGGTATGGCACGAAGCAGGAGGAAGTTTAAGGAAATCTCTCTTAATATCCATTCACCAGACAAGACTAGCCAGTCCTAAAAAGGCAGCACGTTAAATCAAGGAAGATCCCTGCTTCCTTTCTGGGGCGGGAGGGGGGCGGGGGGACACGAGAAACAATGCCGCATTTTAAAACGAGCCTTGGGGCCCTAGATACGGAGAGTGTTGTTGGGTGTTGAGGCTGAGAGGTGTTGCTGAGGAGAACATAAAGCTGCGTATAGACTGGTATGGGTTCCAAGTCTACCGCTGGAAAAAAATTAGCCAATCATGAGTCCATTTGATTGGGAAAGAAGTAAATAACTCAAAAATGGGAAAGACATGGGATTAAATAGCGGTAGCGAGCAATTAAATCCAAGATGTTTATACCTATATTTTCATTGCGAATGCAACAGACTGAAAGCAACTGTCTAAAAAGCAGTAACTGTAGCCCGCGCAGGCGCACACACGCACACAATGGGGAACAGCAGAGAGGTAAAATATGCTAAATGTATCATGATTGAGAAACAAGATCTAATAGATTATCCCGTTTTTGAGACTGTTATAGCAATACTGGTCCAATTATACATAAAGTTATGAACTTAGAGATGACTTATTAAAACTTAGAGGGAATTTTAATTGGAAGACAATATAGCTTCCAAATCATTGAAGAGAAAACTAACCTCAAAAAAATTAATCAATGCAGCTAAGATGGAGTAACGGAGACCGTATTTACCATCGTAGGATAGACCCCAATGTGGATAAAATCTATGAAGCAATGCTTCTTAAGCCATGTGAAAACGATCATCCACTAGGACCTCGTCCTGCCGCCTCCATACCCAGGCTGCTAGGCCTCCTACTGCCACTACCAAGGATGTCCACCAGGTGGCGACATTGCCCCCCTCTGCTCCTGCTGCAGAGCCAGTCCTGAGCAGCCCTGCTCCAGGTTTTGGCAGGCCGCTCCCAGAAGCGCGCTCGTGGGCCTTGCTCCCTTTTAGCCACCAGCAAAGGGATCGAGGATGAGCACTGAGCCTCCTTACTCATCGAAGATCTAGGAACCTATCTGATTTCTGAGCAGCCCTTTACCCTCGTCTGCCGTCAGGTACTCTCCACCCGACTTGCAGAGTCCGCGGCTTGGGCAGCCTGCACGCTGGCCCCGGCCCGTCAGAATCTCTTCCCCCCACCCCCACCCCACCCCCACCCCACCCCCCGGCCAAGAGGCCACGCGCGGTCGTGAGCAGGGCTCCAGGCCTCTGGAGCCGCGCCGCTTGGACTGCGTCCTGGCCCTGGGCTCGTGAGCTCCATGCCCTTGGCTGAGTCACTTAACATCTCTAAGCTAGTTTCCTCATCAGTACAATGAGGGCATAATCGGTATGGGAGGGGGGGGGAATCAGAATCTGGGGGGGACTACATTTCTGGTGATTGAAGATTATTTTCAGTTTGAATTATACAGTGAGGGACACCATACAGTTTTTACTACTGCAGACTTCTGAAGGACAGCTTCTAGTATTCTTAAAACTAATGCATGCACGTACACACAAACACACGTGCACACACACTGACTCTGCTCCGCCTACATCCCCACGCACACACACACGGAGTCACGGACCACACACACCCCCACAACATACACACAACCACACACGTCCTCAGGCGCGCGCACACACACGCAAAGTCACTGTCACGTGCCACACACGTCCAGGCTCAACTTTAGAATTCCCAGACTCAGGGGAGTCCTGCAAAGAAAGCGACAGTGCGGGGAGAGCCGATTCCCAGTCTCTGACCGCCAGCCTGACCCTTTTCTTCCCAATGCTGGGTCCATCCCATGCCCCAAGGGGCCTTGGATGTGCACAGGGGGACACTCAGACCTCACATCCGGGCTCTGTCCGTAACCTCCATGCCAACAGCTGCCCGTTGGCCTCTCTGTGAGTCCTGGGATGCTGAACTCCGGGGAGAGCCGGTGCAGAAACTACAAGTGGGTCAGGGGCTGCTGGGGCAGGGCATTCGGGGTCCTGGGATTCCAGAGCACGGGGTGGAGCCAATGGGCGTGTCCCCTTGGCCCTGCTGACTCCACCCCGTAGAGGGCGTGGCCAGAGGGAGTGTCAGGGCCAGAGGGACCCTCTGTAGTTCAGGACCCAGGACAGCGCGGGGGGGGTGTCGGGGGTGGGGGTTGGGGGGCCGCCCCTTGCCGTGGTCTAAGGGCAGAAGCCCTAAGGAAGGGCCGGAGGAGGCTGTAAGGTATCCTCACTGCCATCAATTAAAAAAAAAAGCAAAAGCCCGCCGCAGGCGAGGGTGGGGAGGGTTTTGCTAGAACAAGGGAAGACGCTCGCAGAGGTCTGGCCGCAGAGGGCTGGGGGGCTTGCCAGGCTGATGAGGAACCGAGAGGCCGTCGGCCTCTAAACTCCACACGAATTCCTCCGGGTGACCCTGAGATGCAGGGAGACACGGAAAGCACGGTAAACACAGGCCGGAAGCTCAGCAGCCTGTTGCTTGCTTCACCGTCCGTCTGGCGTCCCCTCTGCTAGCAAGCAGCCTTTACCGCATCACCCACGGCTGACCCGGCTCAGGATTCCAGCTGATGTTCCACGGGTGGCATCACTTGCTGGTGACACGAAGCAGGCACGTTAGCCACCTCCCAAACCCTGAGGCTCCTCCTGGGAGGAGCCTGCGGGCCCCCAGTCCAGCCTCTGCGCCACGATGCTCCTTAGTGCCGCTCCCGGTTCGCTGCCCCGGCCTCTAGCTCTGGCCGGAACCTCGCTGGATTGGCGATAAATGGCACCCATGCACCACGTGTAAGCTTGGGGTCCAGATGTGACCATGGCTCGTCTCTTCTTCCCATCGATTGGGGGATTGTTCGGGCTTCGTGTCATCGTGTTGGCAGGAAGGCCAGCACCGCCCCCCTGAGACCTCCCTGAAGACACATAGAAACATAGGACACAACGCAGCCCATCTCTTTGTTTTAAAACACCTTTACAGGGCTACGATTTCTGTTCCGTCAATTAGACACATCTCACGTGTAGTATTTGATCAATTTTCATACATGTCTACACCCAGAAAGCCATCGCCACAATCAAGAGAGCTAACATGTCCACCACTCCCCAAGACGGGCAATTTTCCGATTCCCATATTTACCCCTTCCCACCGCCGTCCCTCCCTGGTAACCATAAGTTTGTTTCTCTATGTCTGTGGCTCTATTTGTCTTTTGCAGTTAAGATCATTTCTGTCTTTTTTCCTTAGATTTCACATGGAAGTTGTGTCATGCGGCATTTTTCTCTCTTCTGGCTTACTTCACTCAGAATGACTATCTCTGTGCCCAACCATGTTGCCGCAAATGGCATGGTTCCATCCTTTTTCACGGCTGTGTAGTATTCCGCGGCATAAAAAGACAACTACTTCTTTATCCAGTCACCAGTCGTTAGATGTTGGGGTTAGTTCCACGTCCTGGCTAGTACAAATAGGGCTGCTGTGAGCATTGAGGTGCATGGGACTTTTTGAGTTAGAGTTTTCTCTTGACATATCCCCAGGCGTGGGAAGGCTGGATCATCAGGTAAGTCCATTTGTAGGTTTTTAAGGAACCTCCATCCCGTCTTCTCTAGTGACAATGCAGCCCGTCTTCCTGAAGCAGAGCCATGCTCACAAAGTAACGGATATTCCTAGAGGTCAGACATGACGTGCATTCAGCTTGGCCTGTTCCAGAAGAAGAGGGCAGTCTGGCAGGGCTGGAGGAGAGTGACCAGGGGAGTGTGGGACAGGCAGGATTCACACCACGTGGGGACATGACAGGCTGGGATAAGGAGCCTGGGCTTCCAGTCATGCCTTGGTAAGCATGGGGCACTGGTTCCAGGACTCCCCACAGATGCCAAAATCCATGGATGCTGATGCCTCTTATACAAAAGGACATAGGACTTTATTTTTTACATACAGACGTATTTTTCTTCCACGTTGTTGTCGTTTTTACAATGTTGTGTCGAATGCCAGTCTAGAGCACAATTTTCCACTTATGCATAAACATACCCATACAGTCATTGTCACATTCTCTTTCGCTGTGTCCTCCTGTGTACTTTAAATCATCTCTAGGTGACGCGCGGCATGCAAGGCAACGTGAATGCTATGTAAGCGGTTGCCGGTGTGTGGCAAGTTCAATTGTCGCTTTTCGAAACTTTCCGTTTTTTCCCGAATATTTTCAACCCACAGTTAGTTGAATCGGCTGGATCGGGGGAGCCCCTAGATACAGAGAACCCCCAAGCCCTTCCCACCTCGGAAATTTCCACTGGAAGCGCTGAAGGGGCCCAAAGAGAGGACAAGAGCGCCCTCTAGCGGCTGCAAACGCTGAGGCATTCCTTCAGCCTATGCAGCGCGGGAGAGAAGGTTTCGGGCCGACTAGCGCAAAAGGAGGGCCCGCCTGGACAGGAAGGAGGAAGGACGACAGCGGAAGCCAGCTCGCACCCTTCCTGGAGCTAGCTGGTTGCAGTGAGGGACGCCGAGGAACTGGGGACACGTCGCGTGGGGAGGCGGGGGGGCAATCCTGGCGGCCAGGAGCAGGGTTCACACAGCTGGCACCCAGTTTGCACGATCAAAATGACAAGGAGAGGGGGTGGGGGGAAGGGGCTGCCTCAGCACCGGGATCCTGACAAGGGCCATAGCGCCGCGACCTCAGCTAATGCGGCTCCCCTGCTAAGCCAGAAAAAGGAAACTGTGAGGCAAGATACTGCAGATTCCACCGCAGCCACACGGATGACTAGATCTCTAACCTGACAAAATGGAACCCTCGGAAACAGGAATCTTCCCTTTCTTCTACATTTTGACCTTGGGACAGGGAGCCACACTTCTCTGACGGGAACCGTCTTTACTCCGGCAGAGAGCTCAGTTTTCCAGGAATAAGTATGGAGAAAAAGTGTGCCGTGATGGTTTAGCAGTTCAAAGCGGAAGCCCGTCTTAGAGACGGGAAAAACATGCTTCTCAATGAAGTCGAGGTATGGCACGAAGCAGGAGGAAGTTTAAGGAAATCTCTCTTAATATCCATTCACCAGACAAGACTAGCCAGTCCTAAAAAGGCAGCACGTTAAATCAAGGAAGATCCCTGCTTCCTTTCTGGGGCGGGAGGGGGGCGGGGGGACACGAGAAACAATGCCGCATTTTAAAACGAGCCTTGGGGCCCTAGATACGGAGAGTGTTGTTGGGTGTTGAGGCTGAGAGGTGTTGCTGAGGAGAACATAAAGCTGCGTATAGACTGGTATGGGTTCCAAGTCTACCGCTGGAAAAAAATTAGCCAATCATGAGTCCATTTGATTGGGAAAGAAGTAAATAACTCAAAAATGGGAAAGACATGGGATTAAATAGCGGTAGCGAGCAATTAAATCCAAGATGTTTATACCTATATTTTCATTGCGAATGCAACAGACTGAAAGCAACTGTCTAAAAAGCAGTAACTGTAGCCCGCGCAGGCGCACACACGCACACAATGGGGAACAGCAGAGAGGTAAAATATGCTAAATGTATCATGATTGAGAAACAAGATCTAATAGATTATCCCGTTTTTGAGACTGTTATAGCAATACTGGTCCAATTATACATAAAGTTATGAACTTAGAGATGACTTATTAAAACTTAGAGGGAATTTTAATTGGAAGACAATATAGCTTCCAAATCATTGAAGAGAAAACTAACCTCAAAAAAATTAATCAATGCAGCTAAGATGGAGTAACGGAGACCGTATTTACCATCGTAGGATAGACCCCAATGTGGATAAAATCTATGAAGCAATGCTTCTTAAGCCATGTGAAAACGATCATCCACTAGGACCTCGTCCTGCCGCCTCCATACCCAGGCTGCTAGGCCTCCTACTGCCACTACCAAGGATGTCCACCAGGTGGCGACATTGCCCCCCTCTGCTCCTGCTGCAGAGCCAGTCCTGAGCAGCCCTGCTCCAGGTTTTGGCAGGCCGCTCCCAGAAGCGCGCTCGTGGGCCTTGCTCCCTTTTAGCCACCAGCAAAGGGATCGAGGATGAGCACTGAGCCTCCTTACTCATCGAAGATCTAGGAACCTATCTGATTTCTGAGCAGCCCTTTACCCTCGTCTGCCGTCAGGTACTCTCCACCCGACTTGCAGAGTCCGCGGCTTGGGCAGCCTGCACGCTGGCCCCGGCCCGTCAGAATCTCTTCCCCCCACCCCCACCCCACCCCCCGGCCAAGAGGCCACGCGCGGTCGTGAGCAGGGCTCCAGGCCTCTGGAGCCGCGCCGCTTGGACTGCGTCCTGGCCCTGGGCTCGCGAGCTCCATGCCCTTGGCTGAGTCACTTAACATCTCTAAGCTAGTTTCCTCATCAGTACAATGAGGGCATAATCGGTATGGGAGGGGGGGGGAATCAGAATCTGGGGGGGACTACATTTCTGGTGATTGAAGATTATTTTCAGTTTGAATTATACAGTGAGGGACACCATACAGTTTTTACTACTGCAGACTTCTGAAGGACAGCTTCTAGTATTCTTAAAACTAATGCATGCACGTACACACAAACACACGTGCACACACACTGACTCTGCTCCGCCTACATCCCCACGCACACACACACGGAGTCACGGACCACACACACCCCCACAACATACACACAACCACACACGTCCTCAGGCGCGCGCACACACACGCAAAGTCACTGTCACGTGCCACACACGTCCAGGCTCAACTTTAGAATTCCCAGACTCAGGGGAGTCCTGCAAAGAAAGCGACAGTGCGGGGAGAGCCGATTCCCAGTCTCTGACCGCCAGCCTGACCCTTTTCTTCCCAATGCTGGGTCCATCCCATGCCCCAAGGGGCCTTGGATGTGCACAGGGGGACACTCAGACCTCACATCCGGGCTCTGTCCGTAACCTCCATGCCAACAGCTGCCCGTTGGCCTCTCTGTGAGTCCTGGGATGCTGAACTCCGGGGAGAGCCGGTGCAGAAACTACAAGTGGGTCAGGGGCTGCTGGGGCAGGGCATTCGGGGTCCTGGGATTCCAGAGCACGGGGTGGAGCCAATGGGCGTGTCCCCTTGGCCCTGCTGACTCCACCCCGTAGAGGGCGTGGCCAGAGGGAGTGTCAGGGCCAGAGGGACCCTCTGTAGTTCAGGACCCAGGACAGCGCGGGGGGGGTGTCGGGGGTGGGGGTTGGGGGGCCGCCCCTTGCCGTGGTCTAAGGGCAGAAGCCCTAAGGAAGGGCCGGAGGAGGCTGTAAGGTATCCTCACTGCCATCAATTAAAAAAAAAAGCAAAAGCCCGCCGCAGGCGAGGGTGGGGAGGGTTTTGCTAGAACAAGGGAAGACGCTCGCAGAGGTCTGGCCGCAGAGGGCTGGGGGGCTTGCCAGGCTGATGAGGAACCGAGAGGCCGTCGGCCTCTAAACTCCACACGAATTCCTCCGGGTGACCCTGAGATGCAGGGAGACACGGAAAGCACGGTAAACACAGGCCGGAAGCTCAGCAGCCTGTTGCTTGCTTCACCGTCCGTCTGGCGTCCCCTCTGCTAGCAAGCAGCCTTTACCGCATCACCCACGGCTGACCCGGCTCAGGATTCCAGCTGATGTTCCACGGGTGGCATCACTTGCTGGTGACACGAAGCAGGCACGTTAGCCACCTCCCAAACCCTGAGGCTCCTCCTGGGAGGAGCCTGCGGGCCCCCAGTCCAGCCTCTGCGCCACGATGCTCCTTAGTGCCGCTCCCGGTTCGCTGCCCCGGCCTCTAGCTCTGGCCGGAACCTCGCTGGATTGGCGATAAATGGCACCCATGCACCACGTGTAAGCTTGGGGTCCAGATGTGACCATGGCTCGTCTCTTCTTCCCATCGATTGGGGGATTGTTCGGGCTTCGTGTCATCGTGTTGGCAGGAAGGCCAGCACCGCCCCCCTGAGACCTCCCTGAAGACACATAGAAACATAGGACACAACGCAGCCCATCTCTTTGTTTTAAAACACCTTTACAGGGCTACGATTTCTGTTCCGTCAATTAGACACATCTCACGTGTAGTATTTGATCAATTTTCATACATGTCTACACCCAGAAAGCCATCGCCACAATCAAGAGAGCTAACATGTCCACCACTCCCCAAGACGGGCAATTTTCCGATTCCCATATTTACCCCTTCCCACCGCCGTCCCTCCCTGGTAACCATAAGTTTGTTTCTCTATGTCTGTGGCTCTATTTGTCTTTTGCAGTTAAGATCATTTCTGTCTTTTTTCCTTAGATTTCACATGGAAGTTGTGTCATGCGGCATTTTTCTCTCTTCTGGCTTACTTCACTCAGAATGACTATCTCTGTGCCCAACCATGTTGCCGCAAATGGCATGGTTCCATCCTTTTTCACGGCTGTGTAGTATTCCGCGGCATAAAAAGACAACTACTTCTTTATCCAGTCACCAGTCGTTAGATGTTGGGGTTAGTTCCACGTCCTGGCTAATACAAATAGGGCTGCTGTGAGCATTGAGGTGCATGGGACTTTTTGAGTTAGAGTTTTCTCTTGACATATCCCCAGGCGTGGGAAGGCTGGATCATCAGGTAAGTCCATTTGTAGGTTTTTAAGGAACCTCCATCCCGTCTTCTCTAGTGACAATGCAGCCCGTCTTCCTGAAGCAGAGCCATGCTCACAAAGTAACGGATATTCCTAGAGGTCAGACATGACGTGCATTCAGCTTGGCCTGTTCCAGAAGAAGAGGGCAGTCTGGCAGGGCTGGAGGAGAGTGACCAGGGGAGTGTGGGACAGGCAGGATTCACACCACGTGGGGACATGACAGGCTGGGATAAGGAGCCTGGGCTTCCAGTCATGCCTTGGTAAGCATGGGGCACTGGTTCCAGGACTCCCCACAGATGCCAAAATCCATGGATGCTGATGCCTCTTATACAAAAGGACATAGGACTTTATTTTTTACATACAGACGTATTTTTCTTCCACGTTGTTGTCGTTTTTACAATGTTGTGTCGAATGCCAGTCTAGAGCACAATTTTCCACTTATGCATAAACATACCCATACAGTCATTGTCACATTCTCTTTCGCTGTGTCCTCCTGTGTACTTTAAATCATCTCTAGGTGACGCGCGGCATGCAAGGCAACGTGAATGCTATGTAAGCGGTTGCCGGTGTGTGGCAAGTTCAATTGTCGCTTTTCGAAACTTTCCGTTTTTTCCCGAATATTTTCAACCCACAGTTAGTTGAATCGGCTGGATCGGGGGAGCCCCTAGATACAGAGAACCCCCAAGCCCTTCCCACCTCGGAAATTTCCACTGGAAGCGCTGAAGGGGCCCAAAGAGAGGACAAGAGCGCCCTCTAGCGGCTGCAAACGCTGAGGCATTCCTTCAGCCTATGCAGCGCGGGAGAGAAGGTTTCGGGCCGACTAGCGCAAAAGGAGGGCCCGCCTGGACAGGAAGGAGGAAGGACGACAGCGGAAGCCAGCTCGCACCCTTCCTGGAGCTAGCTGGTTGCAGTGAGGGACGCCGAGGAACTGGGGACACGTCGCGTGGGGAGGCGGGGGGGCAATCCTGGCGGCCAGGAGCAGGGTTCACACAGCTGGCACCCAGTTTGCACGATCAAAATGACAAGGAGAGGGGGTGGGGGGAAGGGGCTGCCTCAGCACCGGGATCCTGACAAGGGCCATAGCGCCGCGACCTCAGCTAATGCGGCTCCCCTGCTAAGCCAGAAAAAGGAAACTGTGAGGCAAGATACTGCAGATTCCACCGCAGCCACACGGATGACTAGATCTCTAACCTGACAAAATGGAACCCTCGGAAACAGGAATCTTCCCTTTCTTCTACATTTTGACCTTGGGACAGGGAGCCACACTTCTCTGACGGGAACCGTCTTTACTCCGGCAGAGAGCTCAGTTTTCCAGGAATAAGTATGGAGAAAAAGTGTGCCGTGATGGTTTAGCAGTTCAAAGCGGAAGCCCGTCTTAGAGACGGGAAAAACATGCTTCTCAATGAAGTCGAGGTATGGCACGAAGCAGGAGGAAGTTTAAGGAAATCTCTCTTAATATCCATTCACCAGACAAGACTAGCCAGTCCTAAAAAGGCAGCACGTTAAATCAAGGAAGATCCCTGCTTCCTTTCTGGGGCGGGAGGGGGGCGGGGGGACACGAGAAACAATGCCGCATTTTAAAACGAGCCTTGGGGCCCTAGATACGGAGAGTGTTGTTGGGTGTTGAGGCTGAGAGGTGTTGCTGAGGAGAACATAAAGCTGCGTATAGACTGGTATGGGTTCCAAGTCTACCGCTGGAAAAAAATTAGCCAATCATGAGTCCATTTGATTGGGAAAGAAGTAAATAACTCAAAAATGGGAAAGACATGGGATTAAATAGCGGTAGCGAGCAATTAAATCCAAGATGTTTATACCTATATTTTCATTGCGAATGCAACAGACTGAAAGCAACTGTCTAAAAAGCAGTAACTGTAGCCCGCGCAGGCGCACACACGCACACAATGGGGAACAGCAGAGAGGTAAAATATGCTAAATGTATCATGATTGAGAAACAAGATCTAATAGATTATCCCGTTTTTGAGACTGTTATAGCAATACTGGTCCAATTATACATAAAGTTATGAACTTAGAGATGACTTATTAAAACTTAGAGGGAATTTTAATTGGAAGACAATATAGCTTCCAAATCATTGAAGAGAAAACTAACCTCAAAAAAATTAATCAATGCAGCTAAGATGGAGTAACGGAGACCGTATTTACCATCGTAGGATAGACCCCAATGTGGATAAAATCTATGAAGCAATGCTTCTTAAGCCATGTGAAAACGATCATCCACTAGGACCTCGTCCTGCCGCCTCCATACCCAGGCTGCTAGGCCTCCTACTGCCACTACCAAGGATGTCCACCAGGTGGCGACATTGCCCCCCTCTGCTCCTGCTGCAGAGCCAGTCCTGAGCAGCCCTGCTCCAGGTTTTGGCAGGCCGCTCCCAGAAGCGCGCTCGTGGGCCTTGCTCCCTTTTAGCCACCAGCAAAGGGATCGAGGATGAGCACTGAGCCTCCTTACTCATCGAAGATCTAGGAACCTATCTGATTTCTGAGCAGCCCTTTACCCTCGTCTGCCGTCAGGTACTCTCCACCCGACTTGCAGAGTCCGCGGCTTGGGCAGCCTGCACGCTGGCCCCGGCCCGTCAGAATCTCTTCCCCCCACCCCCACCCCACCCCCACCCCCACCCCACCCCCCGGCCAAGAGGCCACGCGCGGTCGTGAGCAGGGCTCCAGGCCTCTGGAGCCGCGCCGCTTGGACTGCGTCCTGGCCCTGGGCTCGCGAGCTCCATGCCCTTGGCTGAGTCACTTAACATCTCTAAGCTAGTTTCCTCATCAGTACAATGAGGGCATAATCGGTATGGGAGGGGGGGGGAATCAGAATCTGGGGGGGACTACATTTCTGGTGATTGAAGATTATTTTCAGTTTGAATTATACAGTGAGGGACACCATACAGTTTTTACTACTGCAGACTTCTGAAGGACAGCTTCTAGTATTCTTAAAACTAATGCATGCACGTACACACAAACACACGTGCACACACACTGACTCTGCTCCGCCTACATCCCCACGCACACACACACGGAGTCACGGACCACACACACCCCCACAACATACACACAACCACACACGTCCTCAGGCGCGCGCACACACACGCAAAGTCACTGTCACGTGCCACACACGTCCAGGCTCAACTTTAGAATTCCCAGACTCAGGGGAGTCCTGCAAAGAAAGCGACAGTGCGGGGAGAGCCGATTCCCAGTCTCTGACCGCCAGCCTGACCCTTTTCTTCCCAATGCTGGGTCCATCCCATGCCCCAAGGGGCCTTGGATGTGCACAGGGGGACACTCAGACCTCACATCCGGGCTCTGTCCGTAACCTCCATGCCAACAGCTGCCCGTTGGCCTCTCTGTGAGTCCTGGGATGCTGAACTCCGGGGAGAGCCGGTGCAGAAACTACAAGTGGGTCAGGGGCTGCTGGGGCAGGGCATTCGGGGTCCTGGGATTCCAGAGCACGGGGTGGAGCCAATGGGCGTGTCCCCTTGGCCCTGCTGACTCCACCCCGTAGAGGGCGTGGCCAGAGGGAGTGTCAGGGCCAGAGGGACCCTCTGTAGTTCAGGACCCAGGACAGCGCGGGGGGGGTGTCGGGGGTGGGGGTTGGGGGGCCGCCCCTTGCCGTGGTCTAAGGGCAGAAGCCCTAAGGAAGGGCCGGAGGAGGCTGTAAGGTATCCTCACTGCCATCAATTAAAAAAAAAAGCAAAAGCCCGCCGCAGGCGAGGGTGGGGAGGGTTTTGCTAGAACAAGGGAAGACGCTCGCAGAGGTCTGGCCGCAGAGGGCTGGGGGGCTTGCCAGGCTGATGAGGAACCGAGAGGCCGTCGGCCTCTAAACTCCACACGAATTCCTCCGGGTGACCCTGAGATGCAGGGAGACACGGAAAGCACGGTAAACACAGGCCGGAAGCTCAGCAGCCTGTTGCTTGCTTCACCGTCCGTCTGGCGTCCCCTCTGCTAGCAAGCAGCCTTTACCGCATCACCCACGGCTGACCCGGCTCAGGATTCCAGCTGATGTTCCACGGGTGGCATCACTTGCTGGTGACACGAAGCAGGCACGTTAGCCACCTCCCAAACCCTGAGGCTCCTCCTGGGAGGAGCCTGCGGGCCCCCAGTCCAGCCTCTGCGCCACGATGCTCCTTAGTGCCGCTCCCGGTTCGCTGCCCCGGCCTCTAGCTCTGGCCGGAACCTCGCTGGATTGGCGATAAATGGCACCCATGCACCACGTGTAAGCTTGGGGTCCAGATGTGACCATGGCTCGTCTCTTCTTCCCATCGATTGGGGGATTGTTCGGGCTTCGTGTCATCGTGTTGGCAGGAAGGCCAGCACCGCCCCCCTGAGACCTCCCTGAAGACACATAGAAACATAGGACACAACGCAGCCCATCTCTTTGTTTTAAAACACCTTTACAGGGCTACGATTTCTGTTCCGTCAATTAGACACATCTCACGTGTAGTATTTGATCAATTTTCATACATGTCTACACCCAGAAAGCCATCGCCACAATCAAGAGAGCTAACATGTCCACCACTCCCCAAGACGGGCAATTTTCCGATTCCCATATTTACCCCTTCCCACCGCCGTCCCTCCCTGGTAACCATAAGTTTGTTTCTCTATGTCTGTGGCTCTATTTGTCTTTTGCAGTTAAGATCATTTCTGTCTTTTTTCCTTAGATTTCACATGGAAGTTGTGTCATGCGGCATTTTTCTCTCTTCTGGCTTACTTCACTCAGAATGACTATCTCTGTGCCCAACCATGTTGCCGCAAATGGCATGGTTCCATCCTTTTTCACGGCTGTGTAGTATTCCGCGGCATAAAAAGACAACTACTTCTTTATCCAGTCACCAGTCGTTAGATGTTGGGGTTAGTTCCACGTCCTGGCTAATACAAATAGGGCTGCTGTGAGCATTGAGGTGCATGGGACTTTTTGAGTTAGAGTTTTCTCTTGACATATCCCCAGGCGTGGGAAGGCTGGATCATCAGGTAAGTCCATTTGTAGGTTTTTAAGGAACCTCCATCCCGTCTTCTCTAGTGACAATGCAGCCCGTCTTCCTGAAGCAGAGCCATGCTCACAAAGTAACGGATATTCCTAGAGGTCAGACATGACGTGCATTCAGCTTGGCCTGTTCCAGAAGAAGAGGGCAGTCTGGCAGGGCTGGAGGAGAGTGACCAGGGGAGTGTGGGACAGGCAGGATTCACACCACGTGGGGACATGACAGGCTGGGATAAGGAGCCTGGGCTTCCAGTCATGCCTTGGTAAGCATGGGGCACTGGTTCCAGGACTCCCCACAGATGCCAAAATCCATGGATGCTGATGCCTCTTATACAAAAGGACATAGGACTTTATTTTTTACATACAGACGTATTTTTCTTCCACGTTGTTGTCGTTTTTACAATGTTGTGTCGAATGCCAGTCTAGAGCACAATTTTCCACTTATGCATAAACATACCCATACAGTCATTGTCACATTCTCTTTCGCTGTGTCCTCCTGTGTACTTTAAATCATCTCTAGGTGACGCGCGGCATGCAAGGCAACGTGAATGCTATGTAAGCGGTTGCCGGTGTGTGGCAAGTTCAATTGTCGCTTTTCGAAACTTTCCGTTTTTTCCCGAATATTTTCAACCCACAGTTAGTTGAATCGGCTGGATCGGGGGAGCCCCTAGATACAGAGAACCCCCAAGCCCTTCCCACCTCGGAAATTTCCACTGGAAGCGCTGAAGGGGCCCAAAGAGAGGACAAGAGCGCCCTCTAGCGGCTGCAAACGCTGAGGCATTCCTTCAGCCTATGCAGCGCGGGAGAGAAGGTTTCGGGCCGACTAGCGCAAAAGGAGGGCCCGCCTGGACAGGAAGGAGGAAGGACGACAGCGGAAGCCAGCTCGCACCCTTCCTGGAGCTAGCTGGTTGCAGTGAGGGACGCCGAGGAACTGGGGACACGTCGCGTGGGGAGGCGGGGGGGCAATCCTGGCGGCCAGGAGCAGGGTTCACACAGCTGGCACCCAGTTTGCACGATCAAAATGACAAGGAGAGGGGGTGGGGGGAAGGGGCTGCCTCAGCACCGGGATCCTGACAAGGGCCATAGCGCCGCGACCTCAGCTAATGCGGCTCCCCTGCTAAGCCAGAAAAAGGAAACTGTGAGGCAAGATACTGCAGATTCCACCGCAGCCACACGGATGACTAGATCTCTAACCTGACAAAATGGAACCCTCGGAAACAGGAATCTTCCCTTTCTTCTACATTTTGACCTTGGGACAGGGAGCCACACTTCTCTGACGGGAACCGTCTTTACTCCGGCAGAGAGCTCAGTTTTCCAGGAATAAGTATGGAGAAAAAGTGTGCCGTGATGGTTTAGCAGTTCAAAGCGGAAGCCCGTCTTAGAGACGGGAAAAACATGCTTCTCAATGAAGTCGAGGTATGGCACGAAGCAGGAGGAAGTTTAAGGAAATCTCTCTTAATATCCATTCACCAGACAAGACTAGCCAGTCCTAAAAAGGCAGCACGTTAAATCAAGGAAGATCCCTGCTTCCTTTCTGGGGCGGGAGGGGGGCGGGGGGACACGAGAAACAATGCCGCATTTTAAAACGAGCCTTGGGGCCCTAGATACGGAGAGTGTTGTTGGGTGTTGAGGCTGAGAGGTGTTGCTGAGGAGAACATAAAGCTGCGTATAGACTGGTATGGGTTCCAAGTCTACCGCTGGAAAAAAATTAGCCAATCATGAGTCCATTTGATTGGGAAAGAAGTAAATAACTCAAAAATGGGAAAGACATGGGATTAAATAGCGGTAGCGAGCAATTAAATCCAAGATGTTTATACCTATATTTTCATTGCGAATGCAACAGACTGAAAGCAACTGTCTAAAAAGCAGTAACTGTAGCCCGCGCAGGCGCACACACGCACACAATGGGGAACAGCAGAGAGGTAAAATATGCTAAATGTATCATGATTGAGAAACAAGATCTAATAGATTATCCCGTTTTTGAGACTGTTATAGCAATACTGGTCCAATTATACATAAAGTTATGAACTTAGAGATGACTTATTAAAACTTAGAGGGAATTTTAATTGGAAGACAATATAGCTTCCAAATCATTGAAGAGAAAACTAACCTCAAAAAAATTAATCAATGCAGCTAAGATGGAGTAACGGAGACCGTATTTACCATCGTAGGATAGACCCCAATGTGGATAAAATCTATGAAGCAATGCTTCTTAAGCCATGTGAAAACGATCATCCACTAGGACCTCGTCCTGCCGCCTCCATACCCAGGCTGCTAGGCCTCCTACTGCCACTACCAAGGATGTCCACCAGGTGGCGACATTGCCCCCCTCTGCTCCTGCTGCAGAGCCAGTCCTGAGCAGCCCTGCTCCAGGTTTTGGCAGGCCGCTCCCAGAAGCGCGCTCGTGGGCCTTGCTCCCTTTTAGCCACCAGCAAAGGGATCGAGGATGAGCACTGAGCCTCCTTACTCATCGAAGATCTAGGAACCTATCTGATTTCTGAGCAGCCCTTTACCCTCGTCTGCCGTCAGGTACTCTCCACCCGACTTGCAGAGTCCGCGGCTTGGGCAGCCTGCACGCTGGCCCCGGCCCGTCAGAATCTCTTCCCCCCACCCCCACCCCACCCCCACCCCACCCCCCGGCCAAGAGGCCACGCGCGGTCGTGAGCAGGGCTCCAGGCCTCTGGAGCCGCGCCGCTTGGACTGCGTCCTGGCCCTGGGCTCGTGAGCTCCATGCCCTTGGCTGAGTCACTTAACATCTCTAAGCTAGTTTCCTCATCAGTACAATGAGGGCATAATCGGTATGGGAGGGGGGGGGAATCAGAATCTGGGGGGGACTACATTTCTGGTGATTGAAGATTATTTTCAGTTTGAATTATACAGTGAGGGACACCATACAGTTTTTACTACTGCAGACTTCTGAAGGACAGCTTCTAGTATTCTTAAAACTAATGCATGCACGTACACACAAACACACGTGCACACACACTGACTCTGCTCCGCCTACATCCCCACGCACACACACACGGAGTCACGGACCACACACACCCCCACAACATACACACAACCACACACGTCCTCAGGCGCGCGCACACACACGCAAAGTCACTGTCACGTGCCACACACGTCCAGGCTCAACTTTAGAATTCCCAGACTCAGGGGAGTCCTGCAAAGAAAGCGACAGTGCGGGGAGAGCCGATTCCCAGTCTCTGACCGCCAGCCTGACCCTTTTCTTCCCAATGCTGGGTCCATCCCATGCCCCAAGGGGCCTTGGATGTGCACAGGGGGACACTCAGACCTCACATCCGGGCTCTGTCCGTAACCTCCATGCCAACAGCTGCCCGTTGGCCTCTCTGTGAGTCCTGGGATGCTGAACTCCGGGGAGAGCCGGTGCAGAAACTACAAGTGGGTCAGGGGCTGCTGGGGCAGGGCATTCGGGGTCCTGGGATTCCAGAGCACGGGGTGGAGCCAATGGGCGTGTCCCCTTGGCCCTGCTGACTCCACCCCGTAGAGGGCGTGGCCAGAGGGAGTGTCAGGGCCAGAGGGACCCTCTGTAGTTCAGGACCCAGGACAGCGCGGGGGGGGTGTCGGGGGTGGGGGTTGGGGGGCCGCCCCTTGCCGTGGTCTAAGGGCAGAAGCCCTAAGGAAGGGCCGGAGGAGGCTGTAAGGTATCCTCACTGCCATCAATTAAAAAAAAAAGCAAAAGCCCGCCGCAGGCGAGGGTGGGGAGGGTTTTGCTAGAACAAGGGAAGACGCTCGCAGAGGTCTGGCCGCAGAGGGCTGGGGGGCTTGCCAGGCTGATGAGGAACCGAGAGGCCGTCGGCCTCTAAACTCCACACGAATTCCTCCGGGTGACCCTGAGATGCAGGGAGACACGGAAAGCACGGTAAACACAGGCCGGAAGCTCAGCAGCCTGTTGCTTGCTTCACCGTCCGTCTGGCGTCCCCTCTGCTAGCAAGCAGCCTTTACCGCATCACCCACGGCTGACCCGGCTCAGGATTCCAGCTGATGTTCCACGGGTGGCATCACTTGCTGGTGACACGAAGCAGGCACGTTAGCCACCTCCCAAACCCTGAGGCTCCTCCTGGGAGGAGCCTGCGGGCCCCCAGTCCAGCCTCTGCGCCACGATGCTCCTTAGTGCCGCTCCCGGTTCGCTGCCCCGGCCTCTAGCTCTGGCCGGAACCTCGCTGGATTGGCGATAAATGGCACCCATGCACCACGTGTAAGCTTGGGGTCCAGATGTGACCATGGCTCGTCTCTTCTTCCCATCGATTGGGGGATTGTTCGGGCTTCGTGTCATCGTGTTGGCAGGAAGGCCAGCACCGCCCCCCTGAGACCTCCCTGAAGACACATAGAAACATAGGACACAACGCAGCCCATCTCTTTGTTTTAAAACACCTTTACAGGGCTACGATTTCTGTTCCGTCAATTAGACACATCTCACGTGTAGTATTTGATCAATTTTCATACATGTCTACACCCAGAAAGCCATCGCCACAATCAAGAGAGCTAACATGTCCACCACTCCCCAAGACGGGCAATTTTCCGATTCCCATATTTACCCCTTCCCACCGCCGTCCCTCCCTGGTAACCATAAGTTTGTTTCTCTATGTCTGTGGCTCTATTTGTCTTTTGCAGTTAAGATCATTTCTGTCTTTTTTCCTTAGATTTCACATGGAAGTTGTGTCATGCGGCATTTTTCTCTCTTCTGGCTTACTTCACTCAGAATGACTATCTCTGTGCCCAACCATGTTGCCGCAAATGGCATGGTTCCATCCTTTTTCACGGCTGTGTAGTATTCCGCGGCATAAAAAGACAACTACTTCTTTATCCAGTCACCAGTCGTTAGATGTTGGGGTTAGTTCCACGTCCTGGCTAATACAAATAGGGCTGCTGTGAGCATTGAGGTGCATGGGACTTTTTGAGTTAGAGTTTTCTCTTGACATATCCCCAGGCGTGGGAAGGCTGGATCATCAGGTAAGTCCATTTGTAGGTTTTTAAGGAACCTCCATCCCGTCTTCTCTAGTGACAATGCAGCCCGTCTTCCTGAAGCAGAGCCATGCTCACAAAGTAACGGATATTCCTAGAGGTCAGACATGACGTGCATTCAGCTTGGCCTGTTCCAGAAGAAGAGGGCAGTCTGGCAGGGCTGGAGGAGAGTGACCAGGGGAGTGTGGGACAGGCAGGATTCACACCACGTGGGGACATGACAGGCTGGGATAAGGAGCCTGGGCTTCCAGTCATGCCTTGGTAAGCATGGGGCACTGGTTCCAGGACTCCCCACAGATGCCAAAATCCATGGATGCTGATGCCTCTTATACAAAAGGACATAGGACTTTATTTTTTACATACAGACGTATTTTTCTTCCACGTTGTTGTCGTTTTTACAATGTTGTGTCGAATGCCAGTCTAGAGCACAATTTTCCACTTATGCATAAACATACCCATACAGTCATTGTCACATTCTCTTTCGCTGTGTCCTCCTGTGTACTTTAAATCATCTCTAGGTGACGCGCGGCATGCAAGGCAACGTGAATGCTATGTAAGCGGTTGCCGGTGTGTGGCAAGTTCAATTGTCGCTTTTCGAAACTTTCCGTTTTTTCCCGAATATTTTCAACCCACAGTTAGTTGAATCGGCTGGATCGGGGGAGCCCCTAGATACAGAGAACCCCCAAGCCCTTCCCACCTCGGAAATTTCCACTGGAAGCGCTGAAGGGGCCCAAAGAGAGGACAAGAGCGCCCTCTAGCGGCTGCAAACGCTGAGGCATTCCTTCAGCCTATGCAGCGCGGGAGAGAAGGTTTCGGGCCGACTAGCGCAAAAGGAGGGCCCGCCTGGACAGGAAGGAGGAAGGACGACAGCGGAAGCCAGCTCGCACCCTTCCTGGAGCTAGCTGGTTGCAGTGAGGGACGCCGAGGAACTGGGGACACGTCGCGTGGGGAGGCGGGGGGGCAATCCTGGCGGCCAGGAGCAGGGTTCACACAGCTGGCACCCAGTTTGCACGATCAAAATGACAAGGAGAGGGGGTGGGGGGAAGGGGCTGCCTCAGCACCGGGATCCTGACAAGGGCCATAGCGCCGCGACCTCAGCTAATGCGGCTCCCCTGCTAAGCCAGAAAAAGGAAACTGTGAGGCAAGATACTGCAGATTCCACCGCAGCCACACGGATGACTAGATCTCTAACCTGACAAAATGGAACCCTCGGAAACAGGAATCTTCCCTTTCTTCTACATTTTGACCTTGGGACAGGGAGCCACACTTCTCTGACGGGAACCGTCTTTACTCCGGCAGAGAGCTCAGTTTTCCAGGAATAAGTATGGAGAAAAAGTGTGCCGTGATGGTTTAGCAGTTCAAAGCGGAAGCCCGTCTTAGAGACGGGAAAAACATGCTTCTCAATGAAGTCGAGGTATGGCACGAAGCAGGAGGAAGTTTAAGGAAATCTCTCTTAATATCCATTCACCAGACAAGACTAGCCAGTCCTAAAAAGGCAGCACGTTAAATCAAGGAAGATCCCTGCTTCCTTTCTGGGGCGGGAGGGGGGCGGGGGGACACGAGAAACAATGCCGCATTTTAAAACGAGCCTTGGGGCCCTAGATACGGAGAGTGTTGTTGGGTGTTGAGGCTGAGAGGTGTTGCTGAGGAGAACATAAAGCTGCGTATAGACTGGTATGGGTTCCAAGTCTACCGCTGGAAAAAAATTAGCCAATCATGAGTCCATTTGATTGGGAAAGAAGTAAATAACTCAAAAATGGGAAAGACATGGGATTAAATAGCGGTAGCGAGCAATTAAATCCAAGATGTTTATACCTATATTTTCATTGCGAATGCAACAGACTGAAAGCAACTGTCTAAAAAGCAGTAACTGTAGCCCGCGCAGGCGCACACACGCACACAATGGGGAACAGCAGAGAGGTAAAATATGCTAAATGTATCATGATTGAGAAACAAGATCTAATAGATTATCCCGTTTTTGAGACTGTTATAGCAATACTGGTCCAATTATACATAAAGTTATGAACTTAGAGATGACTTATTAAAACTTAGAGGGAATTTTAATTGGAAGACAATATAGCTTCCAAATCATTGAAGAGAAAACTAACCTCAAAAAAATTAATCAATGCAGCTAAGATGGAGTAACGGAGACCGTATTTACCATCGTAGGATAGACCCCAATGTGGATAAAATCTATGAAGCAATGCTTCTTAAGCCATGTGAAAACGATCATCCACTAGGACCTCGTCCTGCCGCCTCCATACCCAGGCTGCTAGGCCTCCTACTGCCACTACCAAGGATGTCCACCAGGTGGCGACATTGCCCCCCTCTGCTCCTGCTGCAGAGCCAGTCCTGAGCAGCCCTGCTCCAGGTTTTGGCAGGCCGCTCCCAGAAGCGCGCTCGTGGGCCTTGCTCCCTTTTAGCCACCAGCAAAGGGATCGAGGATGAGCACTGAGCCTCCTTACTCATCGAAGATCTAGGAACCTATCTGATTTCTGAGCAGCCCTTTACCCTCGTCTGCCGTCAGGTACTCTCCACCCGACTTGCAGAGTCCGCGGCTTGGGCAGCCTGCACGCTGGCCCCGGCCCGTCAGAATCTCTTCCCCCCACCCCCACCCCACCCCCACCCCACCCCCCGGCCAAGAGGCCACGCGCGGTCGTGAGCAGGGCTCCAGGCCTCTGGAGCCGCGCCGCTTGGACTGCGTCCTGGCCCTGGGCTCGTGAGCTCCATGCCCTTGGCTGAGTCACTTAACATCTCTAAGCTAGTTTCCTCATCAGTACAATGAGGGCATAATCGGTATGGGAGGGGGGGGGAATCAGAATCTGGGGGGGACTACATTTCTGGTGATTGAAGATTATTTTCAGTTTGAATTATACAGTGAGGGACACCATACAGTTTTTACTACTGCAGACTTCTGAAGGACAGCTTCTAGTATTCTTAAAACTAATGCATGCACGTACACACAAACACACGTGCACACACACTGACTCTGCTCCGCCTACATCCCCACGCACACACACACGGAGTCACGGACCACACACACCCCCACAACATACACACAACCACACACGTCCTCAGGCGCGCGCACACACACGCAAAGTCACTGTCACGTGCCACACACGTCCAGGCTCAACTTTAGAATTCCCAGACTCAGGGGAGTCCTGCAAAGAAAGCGACAGTGCGGGGAGAGCCGATTCCCAGTCTCTGACCGCCAGCCTGACCCTTTTCTTCCCAATGCTGGGTCCATCCCATGCCCCAAGGGGCCTTGGATGTGCACAGGGGGACACTCAGACCTCACATCCGGGCTCTGTCCGTAACCTCCATGCCAACAGCTGCCCGTTGGCCTCTCTGTGAGTCCTGGGATGCTGAACTCCGGGGAGAGCCGGTGCAGAAACTACAAGTGGGTCAGGGGCTGCTGGGGCAGGGCATTCGGGGTCCTGGGATTCCAGAGCACGGGGTGGAGCCAATGGGCGTGTCCCCTTGGCCCTGCTGACTCCACCCCATAGAGGGCGTGGCCAGAGGGAGTGTCAGGGCCAGAGGGACCCTCTGTAGTTCAGGACCCAGGACAGCGCGGGGGGGGTGTCGGGGGTGGGGGTTGGGGGGCCGCCCCTTGCCGTGGTCTAAGGGCAGAAGCCCTAAGGAAGGGCCGGAGGAGGCTGTAAGGTATCCTCACTGCCATCAATTAAAAAAAAAAGCAAAAGCCCGCCGCAGGCGAGGGTGGGGAGGGTTTTGCTAGAACAAGGGAAGACGCTCGCAGAGGTCTGGCCGCAGAGGGCTGGGGGGCTTGCCAGGCTGATGAGGAACCGAGAGGCCGTCGGCCTCTAAACTCCACACGAATTCCTCCGGGTGACCCTGAGATGCAGGGAGACACGGAAAGCACGGTAAACACAGGCCGGAAGCTCAGCAGCCTGTTGCTTGCTTCACCGTCCGTCTGGCGTCCCCTCTGCTAGCAAGCAGCCTTTACCGCATCACCCACGGCTGACCCGGCTCAGGATTCCAGCTGATGTTCCACGGGTGGCATCACTTGCTGGTGACACGAAGCAGGCACGTTAGCCACCTCCCAAACCCTGAGGCTCCTCCTGGGAGGAGCCTGCGGGCCCCCAGTCCAGCCTCTGCGCCACGATGCTCCTTAGTGCCGCTCCCGGTTCGCTGCCCCGGCCTCTAGCTCTGGCCGGAACCTCGCTGGATTGGCGATAAATGGCACCCATGCACCACGTGTAAGCTTGGGGTCCAGATGTGACCATGGCTCGTCTCTTCTTCCCATCGATTGGGGGATTGTTCGGGCTTCGTGTCATCGTGTTGGCAGGAAGGCCAGCACCGCCCCCCTGAGACCTCCCTGAAGACACATAGAAACATAGGACACAACGCAGCCCATCTCTTTGTTTTAAAACACCTTTACAGGGCTACGATTTCTGTTCCGTCAATTAGACACATCTCACGTGTAGTATTTGATCAATTTTCATACATGTCTACACCCAGAAAGCCATCGCCACAATCAAGAGAGCTAACATGTCCACCACTCCCCAAGACGGGCAATTTTCCGATTCCCATATTTACCCCTTCCCACCGCCGTCCCTTCCTGGTAACCATAAGTTTGTTTCTCTATGTCTGTGGCTCTATTTGTCTTTTGCAGTTAAGATCATTTCTGTCTTTTTTCCTTAGATTTCACATGGAAGTTGTGTCATGCGGCATTTTTCTCTCTTCTGGCTTACTTCACTCAGAATGACTATCTCTGTGCCCAACCATGTTGCCGCAAATGGCATGGTTCCATCCTTTTTCACGGCTGTGTAGTATTCCGCGGCATAAAAAGACAACTACTTCTTTATCCAGTCACCAGTCGTTAGATGTTGGGGTTAGTTCCACGTCCTGGCTAGTACAAATAGGGCTGCTGTGAGCATTGAGGTGCATGGGACTTTTTGAGTTAGAGTTTTCTCTTGACATATCCCCAGGCGTGGGAAGGCTGGATCATCAGGTAAGTCCATTTGTAGGTTTTTAAGGAACCTCCATCCCGTCTTCTCTAGTGACAATGCAGCCCGTCTTCCTGAAGCAGAGCCATGCTCACAAAGTAACGGATATTCCTAGAGGTCAGACATGACGTGCATTCAGCTTGGCCTGTTCCAGAAGAAGAGGGCAGTCTGGCAGGGCTGGAGGAGAGTGACCAGGGGAGTGTGGGACAGGCAGGATTCACACCACGTGGGGACATGACAGGCTGGGATAAGGAGCCTGGGCTTCCAGTCATGCCTTGGTAAGCATGGGGCACTGGTTCCAGGACTCCCCACAGATGCCAAAATCCATGGATGCTGATGCCTCTTATACAAAAGGACATAGGACTTTATTTTTTACATACAGACGTATTTTTCTTCCACGTTGTTGTCGTTTTTACAATGTTGTGTCGAATGCCAGTCTAGAGCACAATTTTCCACTTATGCATAAACATACCCATACAGTCATTGTCACATTCTCTTTCGCTGTGTCCTCCTGTGTACTTTAAATCATCTCTAGGTGACGCGCGGCATGCAAGGCAACGTGAATGCTATGTAAGCGGTTGCCGGTGTGTGGCAAGTTCAATTGTCGCTTTTCGAAACTTTCCGTTTTTTCCCGAATATTTTCAACCCACAGTTAGTTGAATCGGCTGGATCGGGGGAGCCCCTAGATACAGAGAACCCCCAAGCCCTTCCCACCTCGGAAATTTCCACTGGAAGCGCTGAAGGGGCCCAAAGAGAGGACAAGAGCGCCCTCTAGCGGCTGCAAACGCTGAGGCATTCCTTCAGCCTATGCAGCGCGGGAGAGAAGGTTTCGGGCCGACTAGCGCAAAAGGAGGGCCCGCCTGGACAGGAAGGAGGAAGGACGACAGCGGAAGCCAGCTCGCACCCTTCCTGGAGCTAGCTGGTTGCAGTGAGGGACGCCGAGGAACTGGGGACACGTCGCGTGGGGAGGCGGGGGGGCAATCCTGGCGGCCAGGAGCAGGGTTCACACAGCTGGCACCCAGTTTGCACGATCAAAATGACAAGGAGAGGGGGTGGGGGGAAGGGGCTGCCTCAGCACCGGGATCCTGACAAGGGCCATAGCGCCGCGACCTCAGCTAATGCGGCTCCCCTGCTAAGCCAGAAAAAGGAAACTGTGAGGCAAGATACTGCAGATTCCACCGCAGCCACACGGATGACTAGATCTCTAACCTGACAAAATGGAACCCTCGGAAACAGGAATCTTCCCTTTCTTCTACATTTTGACCTTGGGACAGGGAGCCACACTTCTCTGACGGGAACCGTCTTTACTCCGGCAGAGAGCTCAGTTTTCCAGGAATAAGTATGGAGAAAAAGTGTGCCGTGATGGTTTAGCAGTTCAAAGCGGAAGCCCGTCTTAGAGACGGGAAAAACATGCTTCTCAATGAAGTCGAGGTATGGCACGAAGCAGGAGGAAGTTTAAGGAAATCTCTCTTAATATCCATTCACCAGACAAGACTAGCCAGTCCTAAAAAGGCAGCACGTTAAATCAAGGAAGATCCCTGCTTCCTTTCTGGGGCGGGAGGGGGGCGGGGGGACACGAGAAACAATGCCGCATTTTAAAACGAGCCTTGGGGCCCTAGATACGGAGAGTGTTGTTGGGTGTTGAGGCTGAGAGGTGTTGCTGAGGAGAACATAAAGCTGCGTATAGACTGGTATGGGTTCCAAGTCTACCGCTGGAAAAAAATTAGCCAATCATGAGTCCATTTGATTGGGAAAGAAGTAAATAACTCAAAAATGGGAAAGACATGGGATTAAATAGCGGTAGCGAGCAATTAAATCCAAGATGTTTATACCTATATTTTCATTGCGAATGCAACAGACTGAAAGCAACTGTCTAAAAAGCAGTAACTGTAGCCCGCGCAGGCGCACACACGCACACAATGGGGAACAGCAGAGAGGTAAAATATGCTAAATGTATCATGATTGAGAAACAAGATCTAATAGATTATCCCGTTTTTGAGACTGTTATAGCAATACTGGTCCAATTATACATAAAGTTATGAACTTAGAGATGACTTATTAAAACTTAGAGGGAATTTTAATTGGAAGACAATATAGCTTCCAAATCATTGAAGAGAAAACTAACCTCAAAAAAATTAATCAATGCAGCTAAGATGGAGTAACGGAGACCGTATTTACCATCGTAGGATAGACCCCAATGTGGATAAAATCTATGAAGCAATGCTTCTTAAGCCATGTGAAAACGATCATCCACTAGGACCTCGTCCTGCCGCCTCCATACCCAGGCTGCTAGGCCTCCTACTGCCACTACCAAGGATGTCCACCAGGTGGCGACATTGCCCCCCTCTGCTCCTGCTGCAGAGCCAGTCCTGAGCAGCCCTGCTCCAGGTTTTGGCAGGCCGCTCCCAGAAGCGCGCTCGTGGGCCTTGCTCCCTTTTAGCCACCAGCAAAGGGATCGAGGATGAGCACTGAGCCTCCTTACTCATCGAAGATCTAGGAACCTATCTGATTTCTGAGCAGCCCTTTACCCTCGTCTGCCGTCAGGTACTCTCCACCCGACTTGCAGAGTCCGCGGCTTGGGCAGCCTGCACGCTGGCCCCGGCCCGTCAGAATCTCTTCCCCCCACCCCCACCCCACCCCCACCCCCACCCCACCCCCCGGCCAAGAGGCCACGCGCGGTCGTGAGCAGGGCTCCAGGCCTCTGGAGCCGCGCCGCTTGGACTGCGTCCTGGCCCTGGGCTCGCGAGCTCCATGCCCTTGGCTGAGTCACTTAACATCTCTAAGCTAGTTTCCTCATCAGTACAATGAGGGCATAATCGGTATGGGAGGGGGGGGGAATCAGAATCTGGGGGGGACTACATTTCTGGTGATTGAAGATTATTTTCAGTTTGAATTATACAGTGAGGGACACCATACAGTTTTTACTACTGCAGACTTCTGAAGGACAGCTTCTAGTATTCTTAAAACTAATGCATGCACGTACACACAAACACACGTGCACACACACTGACTCTGCTCCGCCTACATCCCCACGCACACACACACGGAGTCACGGACCACACACACCCCCACAACATACACACAACCACACACGTCCTCAGGCGCGCGCACACACACGCAAAGTCACTGTCACGTGCCACACACGTCCAGGCTCAACTTTAGAATTCCCAGACTCAGGGGAGTCCTGCAAAGAAAGCGACAGTGCGGGGAGAGCCGATTCCCAGTCTCTGACCGCCAGCCTGACCCTTTTCTTCCCAATGCTGGGTCCATCCCATGCCCCAAGGGGCCTTGGATGTGCACAGGGGGACACTCAGACCTCACATCCGGGCTCTGTCCGTAACCTCCATGCCAACAGCTGCCCGTTGGCCTCTCTGTGAGTCCTGGGATGCTGAACTCCGGGGAGAGCCGGTGCAGAAACTACAAGTGGGTCAGGGGCTGCTGGGGCAGGGCATTCGGGGTCCTGGGATTCCAGAGCACGGGGTGGAGCCAATGGGCGTGTCCCCTTGGCCCTGCTGACTCCACCCCGTAGAGGGCGTGGCCAGAGGGAGTGTCAGGGCCAGAGGGACCCTCTGTAGTTCAGGACCCAGGACAGCGCGGGGGGGGTGTCGGGGGTGGGGGTTGGGGGGCCGCCCCTTGCCGTGGTCTAAGGGCAGAAGCCCTAAGGAAGGGCCGGAGGAGGCTGTAAGGTATCCTCACTGCCATCAATTAAAAAAAAAAGCAAAAGCCCGCCGCAGGCGAGGGTGGGGAGGGTTTTGCTAGAACAAGGGAAGACGCTCGCAGAGGTCTGGCCGCAGAGGGCTGGGGGGCTTGCCAGGCTGATGAGGAACCGAGAGGCCGTCGGCCTCTAAACTCCACACGAATTCCTCCGGGTGACCCTGAGATGCAGGGAGACACGGAAAGCACGGTAAACACAGGCCGGAAGCTCAGCAGCCTGTTGCTTGCTTCACCGTCCGTCTGGCGTCCCCTCTGCTAGCAAGCAGCCTTTACCGCATCACCCACGGCTGACCCGGCTCAGGATTCCAGCTGATGTTCCACGGGTGGCATCACTTGCTGGTGACACGAAGCAGGCACGTTAGCCACCTCCCAAACCCTGAGGCTCCTCCTGGGAGGAGCCTGCGGGCCCCCAGTCCAGCCTCTGCGCCACGATGCTCCTTAGTGCCGCTCCCGGTTCGCTGCCCCGGCCTCTAGCTCTGGCCGGAACCTCGCTGGATTGGCGATAAATGGCACCCATGCACCACGTGTAAGCTTGGGGTCCAGATGTGACCATGGCTCGTCTCTTCTTCCCATCGATTGGGGGATTGTTCGGGCTTCGTGTCATCGTGTTGGCAGGAAGGCCAGCACCGCCCCCCTGAGACCTCCCTGAAGACACATAGAAACATAGGACACAACGCAGCCCATCTCTTTGTTTTAAAACACCTTTACAGGGCTACGATTTCTGTTCCGTCAATTAGACACATCTCACGTGTAGTATTTGATCAATTTTCATACATGTCTACACCCAGAAAGCCATCGCCACAATCAAGAGAGCTAACATGTCCACCACTCCCCAAGACGGGCAATTTTCCGATTCCCATATTTACCCCTTCCCACCGCCGTCCCTCCCTGGTAACCATAAGTTTGTTTCTCTATGTCTGTGGCTCTATTTGTCTTTTGCAGTTAAGATCATTTCTGTCTTTTTTCCTTAGATTTCACATGGAAGTTGTGTCATGCGGCATTTTTCTCTCTTCTGGCTTACTTCACTCAGAATGACTATCTCTGTGCCCAACCATGTTGCCGCAAATGGCATGGTTCCATCCTTTTTCACGGCTGTGTAGTATTCCGCGGCATAAAAAGACAACTACTTCTTTATCCAGTCACCAGTCGTTAGATGTTGGGGTTAGTTCCACGTCCTGGCTAATACAAATAGGGCTGCTGTGAGCATTGAGGTGCATGGGACTTTTTGAGTTAGAGTTTTCTCTTGACATATCCCCAGGCGTGGGAAGGCTGGATCATCAGGTAAGTCCATTTGTAGGTTTTTAAGGAACCTCCATCCCGTCTTCTCTAGTGACAATGCAGCCCGTCTTCCTGAAGCAGAGCCATGCTCACAAAGTAACGGATATTCCTAGAGGTCAGACATGACGTGCATTCAGCTTGGCCTGTTCCAGAAGAAGAGGGCAGTCTGGCAGGGCTGGAGGAGAGTGACCAGGGGAGTGTGGGACAGGCAGGATTCACACCACGTGGGGACATGACAGGCTGGGATAAGGAGCCTGGGCTTCCAGTCATGCCTTGGTAAGCATGGGGCACTGGTTCCAGGACTCCCCACAGATGCCAAAATCCATGGATGCTGATGCCTCTTATACAAAAGGACATAGGACTTTATTTTTTACATACAGACGTATTTTTCTTCCACGTTGTTGTCGTTTTTACAATGTTGTGTCGAATGCCAGTCTAGAGCACAATTTTCCACTTATGCATAAACATACCCATACAGTCATTGTCACATTCTCTTTCGCTGTGTCCTCCTGTGTACTTTAAATCATCTCTAGGTGACGCGCGGCATGCAAGGCAACGTGAATGCTATGTAAGCGGTTGCCGGTGTGTGGCAAGTTCAATTGTCGCTTTTCGAAACTTTCCGTTTTTTCCCGAATATTTTCAACCCACAGTTAGTTGAATCGGCTGGATCGGGGGAGCCCCTAGATACAGAGAACCCCCAAGCCCTTCCCACCTCGGAAATTTCCACTGGAAGCGCTGAAGGGGCCCAAAGAGAGGACAAGAGCGCCCTCTAGCGGCTGCAAACGCTGAGGCATTCCTTCAGCCTATGCAGCGCGGGAGAGAAGGTTTCGGGCCGACTAGCGCAAAAGGAGGGCCCGCCTGGACAGGAAGGAGGAAGGACGACAGCGGAAGCCAGCTCGCACCCTTCCTGGAGCTAGCTGGTTGCAGTGAGGGACGCCGAGGAACTGGGGACACGTCGCGTGGGGAGGCGGGGGGGCAATCCTGGCGGCCAGGAGCAGGGTTCACACAGCTGGCACCCAGTTTGCACGATCAAAATGACAAGGAGAGGGGGTGGGGGGAAGGGGCTGCCTCAGCACCGGGATCCTGACAAGGGCCATAGCGCCGCGACCTCAGCTAATGCGGCTCCCCTGCTAAGCCAGAAAAAGGAAACTGTGAGGCAAGATACTGCAGATTCCACCGCAGCCACACGGATGACTAGATCTCTAACCTGACAAAATGGAACCCTCGGAAACAGGAATCTTCCCTTTCTTCTACATTTTGACCTTGGGACAGGGAGCCACACTTCTCTGACGGGAACCGTCTTTACTCCGGCAGAGAGCTCAGTTTTCCAGGAATAAGTATGGAGAAAAAGTGTGCCGTGATGGTTTAGCAGTTCAAAGCGGAAGCCCGTCTTAGAGACGGGAAAAACATGCTTCTCAATGAAGTCGAGGTATGGCACGAAGCAGGAGGAAGTTTAAGGAAATCTCTCTTAATATCCATTCACCAGACAAGACTAGCCAGTCCTAAAAAGGCAGCACGTTAAATCAAGGAAGATCCCTGCTTCCTTTCTGGGGCGGGAGGGGGGCGGGGGGACACGAGAAACAATGCCGCATTTTAAAACGAGCCTTGGGGCCCTAGATACGGAGAGTGTTGTTGGGTGTTGAGGCTGAGAGGTGTTGCTGAGGAGAACATAAAGCTGCGTATAGACTGGTATGGGTTCCAAGTCTACCGCTGGAAAAAAATTAGCCAATCATGAGTCCATTTGATTGGGAAAGAAGTAAATAACTCAAAAATGGGAAAGACATGGGATTAAATAGCGGTAGCGAGCAATTAAATCCAAGATGTTTATACCTATATTTTCATTGCGAATGCAACAGACTGAAAGCAACTGTCTAAAAAGCAGTAACTGTAGCCCGCGCAGGCGCACACACGCACACAATGGGGAACAGCAGAGAGGTAAAATATGCTAAATGTATCATGATTGAGAAACAAGATCTAATAGATTATCCCGTTTTTGAGACTGTTATAGCAATACTGGTCCAATTATACATAAAGTTATGAACTTAGAGATGACTTATTAAAACTTAGAGGGAATTTTAATTGGAAGACAATATAGCTTCCAAATCATTGAAGAGAAAACTAACCTCAAAAAAATTAATCAATGCAGCTAAGATGGAGTAACGGAGACCGTATTTACCATCGTAGGATAGACCCCAATGTGGATAAAATCTATGAAGCAATGCTTCTTAAGCCATGTGAAAACGATCATCCACTAGGACCTCGTCCTGCCGCCTCCATACCCAGGCTGCTAGGCCTCCTACTGCCACTACCAAGGATGTCCACCAGGTGGCGACATTGCCCCCCTCTGCTCCTGCTGCAGAGCCAGTCCTGAGCAGCCCTGCTCCAGGTTTTGGCAGGCCGCTCCCAGAAGCGCGCTCGTGGGCCTTGCTCCCTTTTAGCCACCAGCAAAGGGATCGAGGATGAGCACTGAGCCTCCTTACTCATCGAAGATCTAGGAACCTATCTGATTTCTGAGCAGCCCTTTACCCTCGTCTGCCGTCAGGTACTCTCCACCCGACTTGCAGAGTCCGCGGCTTGGGCAGCCTGCACGCTGGCCCCGGCCCGTCAGAATCTCTTCCCCCCACCCCCACCCCACCCCCCGGCCAAGAGGCCACGCGCGGTCGTGAGCAGGGCTCCAGGCCTCTGGAGCCGCGCCGCTTGGACTGCGTCCTGGCCCTGGGCTCGCGAGCTCCATGCCCTTGGCTGAGTCACTTAACATCTCTAAGCTAGTTTCCTCATCAGTACAATGAGGGCATAATCGGTATGGGAGGGGGGGGGAATCAGAATCTGGGGGGGACTACATTTCTGGTGATTGAAGATTATTTTCAGTTTGAATTATACAGTGAGGGACACCATACAGTTTTTACTACTGCAGACTTCTGAAGGACAGCTTCTAGTATTCTTAAAACTAATGCATGCACGTACACACAAACACACGTGCACACACACTGACTCTGCTCCGCCTACATCCCCACGCACACACACACGGAGTCACGGACCACACACACCCCCACAACATACACACAACCACACACGTCCTCAGGCGCGCGCACACACACGCAAAGTCACTGTCACGTGCCACACACGTCCAGGCTCAACTTTAGAATTCCCAGACTCAGGGGAGTCCTGCAAAGAAAGCGACAGTGCGGGGAGAGCCGATTCCCAGTCTCTGACCGCCAGCCTGACCCTTTTCTTCCCAATGCTGGGTCCATCCCATGCCCCAAGGGGCCTTGGATGTGCACAGGGGGACACTCAGACCTCACATCCGGGCTCTGTCCGTAACCTCCATGCCAACAGCTGCCCGTTGGCCTCTCTGTGAGTCCTGGGATGCTGAACTCCGGGGAGAGCCGGTGCAGAAACTACAAGTGGGTCAGGGGCTGCTGGGGCAGGGCATTCGGGGTCCTGGGATTCCAGAGCACGGGGTGGAGCCAATGGGCGTGTCCCCTTGGCCCTGCTGACTCCACCCCGTAGAGGGCGTGGCCAGAGGGAGTGTCAGGGCCAGAGGGACCCTCTGTAGTTCAGGACCCAGGACAGCGCGGGGGGGGTGTCGGGGGTGGGGGTTGGGGGGCCGCCCCTTGCCGTGGTCTAAGGGCAGAAGCCCTAAGGAAGGGCCGGAGGAGGCTGTAAGGTATCCTCACTGCCATCAATTAAAAAAAAAAGCAAAAGCCCGCCGCAGGCGAGGGTGGGGAGGGTTTTGCTAGAACAAGGGAAGACGCTCGCAGAGGTCTGGCCGCAGAGGGCTGGGGGGCTTGCCAGGCTGATGAGGAACCGAGAGGCCGTCGGCCTCTAAACTCCACACGAATTCCTCCGGGTGACCCTGAGATGCAGGGAGACACGGAAAGCACGGTAAACACAGGCCGGAAGCTCAGCAGCCTGTTGCTTGCTTCACCGTCCGTCTGGCGTCCCCTCTGCTAGCAAGCAGCCTTTACCGCATCACCCACGGCTGACCCGGCTCAGGATTCCAGCTGATGTTCCACGGGTGGCATCACTTGCTGGTGACACGAAGCAGGCACGTTAGCCACCTCCCAAACCCTGAGGCTCCTCCTGGGAGGAGCCTGCGGGCCCCCAGTCCAGCCTCTGCGCCACGATGCTCCTTAGTGCCGCTCCCGGTTCGCTGCCCCGGCCTCTAGCTCTGGCCGGAACCTCGCTGGATTGGCGATAAATGGCACCCATGCACCACGTGTAAGCTTGGGGTCCAGATGTGACCATGGCTCGTCTCTTCTTCCCATCGATTGGGGGATTGTTCGGGCTTCGTGTCATCGTGTTGGCAGGAAGGCCAGCACCGCCCCCCTGAGACCTCCCTGAAGACACATAGAAACATAGGACACAACGCAGCCCATCTCTTTGTTTTAAAACACCTTTACAGGGCTACGATTTCTGTTCCGTCAATTAGACACATCTCACGTGTAGTATTTGATCAATTTTCATACATGTCTACACCCAGAAAGCCATCGCCACAATCAAGAGAGCTAACATGTCCACCACTCCCCAAGACGGGCAATTTTCCGATTCCCATATTTACCCCTTCCCACCGCCGTCCCTCCCTGGTAACCATAAGTTTGTTTCTCTATGTCTGTGGCTCTATTTGTCTTTTGCAGTTAAGATCATTTCTGTCTTTTTTCCTTAGATTTCACATGGAAGTTGTGTCATGCGGCATTTTTCTCTCTTCTGGCTTACTTCACTCAGAATGACTATCTCTGTGCCCAACCATGTTGCCGCAAATGGCATGGTTCCATCCTTTTTCACGGCTGTGTAGTATTCCGCGGCATAAAAAGACAACTACTTCTTTATCCAGTCACCAGTCGTTAGATGTTGGGGTTAGTTCCACGTCCTGGCTAATACAAATAGGGCTGCTGTGAGCATTGAGGTGCATGGGACTTTTTGAGTTAGAGTTTTCTCTTGACATATCCCCAGGCGTGGGAAGGCTGGATCATCAGGTAAGTCCATTTGTAGGTTTTTAAGGAACCTCCATCCCGTCTTCTCTAGTGACAATGCAGCCCGTCTTCCTGAAGCAGAGCCATGCTCACAAAGTAACGGATATTCCTAGAGGTCAGACATGACGTGCATTCAGCTTGGCCTGTTCCAGAAGAAGAGGGCAGTCTGGCAGGGCTGGAGGAGAGTGACCAGGGGAGTGTGGGACAGGCAGGATTCACACCACGTGGGGACATGACAGGCTGGGATAAGGAGCCTGGGCTTCCAGTCATGCCTTGGTAAGCATGGGGCACTGGTTCCAGGACTCCCCACAGATGCCAAAATCCATGGATGCTGATGCCTCTTATACAAAAGGACATAGGACTTTATTTTTTACATACAGACGTATTTTTCTTCCACGTTGTTGTCGTTTTTACAATGTTGTGTCGAATGCCAGTCTAGAGCACAATTTTCCACTTATGCATAAACATACCCATACAGTCATTGTCACATTCTCTTTCGCTGTGTCCTCCTGTGTACTTTAAATCATCTCTAGGTGACGCGCGGCATGCAAGGCAACGTGAATGCTATGTAAGCGGTTGCCGGTGTGTGGCAAGTTCAATTGTCGCTTTTCGAAACTTTCCGTTTTTTCCCGAATATTTTCAACCCACAGTTAGTTGAATCGGCTGGATCGGGGGAGCCCCTAGATACAGAGAACCCCCAAGCCCTTCCCACCTCGGAAATTTCCACTGGAAGCGCTGAAGGGGCCCAAAGAGAGGACAAGAGCGCCCTCTAGCGGCTGCAAACGCTGAGGCATTCCTTCAGCCTATGCAGCGCGGGAGAGAAGGTTTCGGGCCGACTAGCGCAAAAGGAGGGCCCGCCTGGACAGGAAGGAGGAAGGACGACAGCGGAAGCCAGCTCGCACCCTTCCTGGAGCTAGCTGGTTGCAGTGAGGGACGCCGAGGAACTGGGGACACGTCGCGTGGGGAGGCGGGGGGGCAATCCTGGCGGCCAGGAGCAGGGTTCACACAGCTGGCACCCAGTTTGCACGATCAAAATGACAAGGAGAGGGGGTGGGGGGAAGGGGCTGCCTCAGCACCGGGATCCTGACAAGGGCCATAGCGCCGCGACCTCAGCTAATGCGGCTCCCCTGCTAAGCCAGAAAAAGGAAACTGTGAGGCAAGATACTGCAGATTCCACCGCAGCCACACGGATGACTAGATCTCTAACCTGACAAAATGGAACCCTCGGAAACAGGAATCTTCCCTTTCTTCTACATTTTGACCTTGGGACAGGGAGCCACACTTCTCTGACGGGAACCGTCTTTACTCCGGCAGAGAGCTCAGTTTTCCAGGAATAAGTATGGAGAAAAAGTGTGCCGTGATGGTTTAGCAGTTCAAAGCGGAAGCCCGTCTTAGAGACGGGAAAAACATGCTTCTCAATGAAGTCGAGGTATGGCACGAAGCAGGAGGAAGTTTAAGGAAATCTCTCTTAATATCCATTCACCAGACAAGACTAGCCAGTCCTAAAAAGGCAGCACGTTAAATCAAGGAAGATCCCTGCTTCCTTTCTGGGGCGGGAGGGGGGCGGGGGGACACGAGAAACAATGCCGCATTTTAAAACGAGCCTTGGGGCCCTAGATACGGAGAGTGTTGTTGGGTGTTGAGGCTGAGAGGTGTTGCTGAGGAGAACATAAAGCTGCGTATAGACTGGTATGGGTTCCAAGTCTACCGCTGGAAAAAAATTAGCCAATCATGAGTCCATTTGATTGGGAAAGAAGTAAATAACTCAAAAATGGGAAAGACATGGGATTAAATAGCGGTAGCGAGCAATTAAATCCAAGATGTTTATACCTATATTTTCATTGCGAATGCAACAGACTGAAAGCAACTGTCTAAAAAGCAGTCACTGTAGCCCGCGCAGGCGCACACACGCACACAATGGGGAACGGCAGAGAGGTAAAATATGCTAAATGTATCATGATTGAGAAACAAGATCTAATAGATTATCCCGTTTTTGAGACTGTTATAGCAATACTGGTCCAATTATACATAAAGTTATGAACTTAGAGATGACTTATTAAAACTTAGAGGGAATTTTAATTGGAAGACAATATAGCTTCCAAATCATTGAAGAGAAAACTAACCTCAAAAAAATTAATCAATGCAGCTAAGATGGAGTAACGGAGACCGTATTTACCATCGTAGGATAGACCCCAATGTGGATAAAATCTATGAAGCAATGCTTCTTAAGCCATGTGAAAACGATCATCCACTAGGACCTCGTCCTGCCGCCTCCATACCCAGGCTGCTAGGCCTCCTACTGCCACTACCAAGGATGTCCACCAGGTGGCGACATTGCCCCCCTCTGCTCCTGCTGCAGAGCCAGTCCTGAGCAGCCCTGCTCCAGGTTTTGGCAGGCCGCTCCCAGAAGCGCGCTCGTGGGCCTTGCTCCCTTTTAGCCACCAGCAAAGGGATCGAGGATGAGCACTGAGCCTCCTTACTCATCGAAGATCTAGGAACCTATCTGATTTCTGAGCAGCCCTTTACCCTCGTCTGCCGTCAGGTACTCTCCACCCGACTTGCAGAGTCCGCGGCTTGGGCAGCCTGCACGCTGGCCCCGGCCCGTCAGAATCTCTTCCCCCCACCCCCACCCCACCCCCACCCCCACCCCACCCCCCGGCCAAGAGGCCACGCGCGGTCGTGAGCAGGGCTCCAGGCCTCTGGAGCCGCGCCGCTTGGACTGCGTCCTGGCCCTGGGCTCGCGAGCTCCATGCCCTTGGCTGAGTCACTTAACATCTCTAAGCTAGTTTCCTCATCAGTACAATGAGGGCATAATCGGTATGGGAGGGGGGGGGAATCAGAATCTGGGGGGGACTACATTTCTGGTGATTGAAGATTATTTTCAGTTTGAATTATACAGTGAGGGACACCATACAGTTTTTACTACTGCAGACTTCTGAAGGACAGCTTCTAGTATTCTTAAAACTAATGCATGCACGTACACACAAACACACGTGCACACACACTGACTCTGCTCCGCCTACATCCCCACGCACACACACACGGAGTCACGGACCACACACACCCCCACAACATACACACAACCACACACGTCCTCAGGCGCGCGCACACACACGCAAAGTCACTGTCACGTGCCACACACGTCCAGGCTCAACTTTAGAATTCCCAGACTCAGGGGAGTCCTGCAAAGAAAGCGACAGTGCGGGGAGAGCCGATTCCCAGTCTCTGACCGCCAGCCTGACCCTTTTCTTCCCAATGCTGGGTCCATCCCATGCCCCAAGGGGCCTTGGATGTGCACAGGGGGACACTCAGACCTCACATCCGGGCTCTGTCCGTAACCTCCATGCCAACAGCTGCCCGTTGGCCTCTCTGTGAGTCCTGGGATGCTGAACTCCGGGGAGAGCCGGTGCAGAAACTACAAGTGGGTCAGGGGCTGCTGGGGCAGGGCATTCGGGGTCCTGGGATTCCAGAGCACGGGGTGGAGCCAATGGGCGTGTCCCCTTGGCCCTGCTGACTCCACCCCGTAGAGGGCGTGGCCAGAGGGAGTGTCAGGGCCAGAGGGACCCTCTGTAGTTCAGGACCCAGGACAGCGCGGGGGGGTGTCGGGGGTGGGGGTTGGGGGGCCGCCCCTTGCCGTGGTCTAAGGGCAGAAGCCCTAAGGAAGGGCCGGAGGAGGCTGTAAGGTATCCTCACTGCCATCAATTAAAAAAAAAAGCAAAAGCCCGCCGCAGGCGAGGGTGGGGAGGGTTTTGCTAGAACAAGGGAAGACGCTCGCAGAGGTCTGGCCGCAGAGGGCTGGGGGGCTTGCCAGGCTGATGAGGAACCGAGAGGCCGTCGGCCTCTAAACTCCACACGAATTCCTCCGGGTGACCCTGAGATGCAGGGAGACACGGAAAGCACGGTAAACACAGGCCGGAAGCTCAGCAGCCTGTTGCTTGCTTCACCGTCCGTCTGGCGTCCCCTCTGCTAGCAAGCAGCCTTTACCGCATCACCCACGGCTGACCCGGCTCAGGATTCCAGCTGATGTTCCACGGGTGGCATCACTTGCTGGTGACACGAAGCAGGCACGTTAGCCACCTCCCAAACCCTGAGGCTCCTCCTGGGAGGAGCCTGCGGGCCCCCAGTCCAGCCTCTGCGCCACGATGCTCCTTAGTGCCGCTCCCGGTTCGCTGCCCCGGCCTCTAGCTCTGGCCGGAACCTCGCTGGATTGGCGATAAATGGCACCCATGCACCACGTGTAAGCTTGGGGTCCAGATGTGACCATGGCTCGTCTCTTCTTCCCATCGATTGGGGGATTGTTCGGGCTTCGTGTCATCGTGTTGGCAGGAAGGCCAGCACCGCCCCCCTGAGACCTCCCTGAAGACACATAGAAACATAGGACACAACGCAGCCCATCTCTTTGTTTTAAAACACCTTTACAGGGCTACGATTTCTGTTCCGTCAATTAGACACATCTCACGTGTAGTATTTGATCAATTTTCATACATGTCTACACCCAGAAAGCCATCGCCACAATCAAGAGAGCTAACATGTCCACCACTCCCCAAGACGGGCAATTTTCCGATTCCCATATTTACCCCTTCCCACCGCCGTCCCTCCCTGGTAACCATAAGTTTGTTTCTCTATGTCTGTGGCTCTATTTGTCTTTTGCAGTTAAGATCATTTCTGTCTTTTTTCCTTAGATTTCACATGGAAGTTGTGTCATGCGGCATTTTTCTCTCTTCTGGCTTACTTCACTCAGAATGACTATCTCTGTGCCCAACCATGTTGCCGCAAATGGCATGGTTCCATCCTTTTTCACGGCTGTGTAGTATTCCGCGGCATAAAAAGACAACTACTTCTTTATCCAGTCACCAGTCGTTAGATGTTGGGGTTAGTTCCACGTCCTGGCTAATACAAATAGGGCTGCTGTGAGCATTGAGGTGCATGGGACTTTTTGAGTTAGAGTTTTCTCTTGACATATCCCCAGGCGTGGGAAGGCTGGATCATCAGGTAAGTCCATTTGTAGGTTTTTAAGGAACCTCCATCCCGTCTTCTCTAGTGACAATGCAGCCCGTCTTCCTGAAGCAGAGCCATGCTCACAAAGTAACGGATATTCCTAGAGGTCAGACATGACGTGCATTCAGCTTGGCCTGTTCCAGAAGAAGAGGGCAGTCTGGCAGGGCTGGAGGAGAGTGACCAGGGGAGTGTGGGACAGGCAGGATTCACACCACGTGGGGACATGACAGGCTGGGATAAGGAGCCTGGGCTTCCAGTCATGCCTTGGTAAGCATGGGGCACTGGTTCCAGGACTCCCCACAGATGCCAAAATCCATGGATGCTGATGCCTCTTATACAAAAGGACATAGGACTTTATTTTTTACATACAGACGTATTTTTCTTCCACGTTGTTATCGTTTTTACAATGTTGTGTCGAATGCCAGTCTAGAGCACAATTTTCCACTTATGCATAAACATACCCATACAGTCATTGTCACATTCTCTTTCGCTGTGTCCTCCTGTGTACTTTAAATCATCTCTAGGTGACGCGCGGCATGCAAGGCAACGTGAATGCTATGTAAGCGGTTGCCGGTGTGTGGCAAGTTCAATTGTCGCTTTTCGAAACTTTCCGTTTTTTCCCGAATATTTTCAACCCACAGTTAGTTGAATCGGCTGGATCGGGGGAGCCCCTAGATACAGAGAACCCCCAAGCCCTTCCCACCTCGGAAATTTCCACTGGAAGCGCTGAAGGGGCCCAAAGAGAGGACAAGAGCGCCCTCTAGCGGCTGCAAACGCTGAGGCATTCCTTCAGCCTATGCAGCGCGGGAGAGAAGGTTTCGGGCCGACTAGCGCAAAAGGAGGGCCCGCCTGGACAGGAAGGAGGAAGGACGACAGCGGAAGCCAGCTCGCACCCTTCCTGGAGCTAGCTGGTTGCAGTGAGGGACGCCGAGGAACTGGGGACACGTCGCGTGGGGAGGCGGGGGGGCAATCCTGGCGGCCAGGAGCAGGGTTCACACAGCTGGCACCCAGTTTGCACGATCAAAATGACAAGGAGAGGGGGTGGGGGGAAGGGGCTGCCTCAGCACCGGGATCCTGACAAGGGCCATAGCGCCGCGACCTCAGCTAATGCGGCTCCCCTGCTAAGCCAGAAAAAGGAAACTGTGAGGCAAGATACTGCAGATTCCACCGCAGCCACACGGATGACTAGATCTCTAACCTGACAAAATGGAACCCTCGGAAACAGGAATCTTCCCTTTCTTCTACATTTTGACCTTGGGACAGGGAGCCACACTTCTCTGACGGGAACCGTCTTTACTCCGGCAGAGAGCTCAGTTTTCCAGGAATAAGTATGGAGAAAAAGTGTGCCGTGATGGTTTAGCAGTTCAAAGCGGAAGCCCGTCTTAGAGACGGGAAAAACATGCTTCTCAATGAAGTCGAGGTATGGCACGAAGCAGGAGGAAGTTTAAGGAAATCTCTCTTAATATCCATTCACCAGACAAGACTAGCCAGTCCTAAAAAGGCAGCACGTTAAATCAAGGAAGATCCCTGCTTCCTTTCTGGGGCGGGAGGGGGGCGGGGGGACACGAGAAACAATGCCGCATTTTAAAACGAGCCTTGGGGCCCTAGATACGGAGAGTGTTGTTGGGTGTTGAGGCTGAGAGGTGTTGCTGAGGAGAACATAAAGCTGCGTATAGACTGGTATGGGTTCCAAGTCTACCGCTGGAAAAAAATTAGCCAATCATGAGTCCATTTGATTGGGAAAGAAGTAAATAACTCAAAAATGGGAAAGACATGGGATTAAATAGCGGTAGCGAGCAATTAAATCCAAGATGTTTATACCTATATTTTCATTGCGAATGCAACAGACTGAAAGCAACTGTCTAAAAAGCAGTAACTGTAGCCCGCGCAGGCGCACACACGCACACAATGGGGAACAGCAGAGAGGTAAAATATGCTAAATGTATCATGATTGAGAAACAAGATCTAATAGATTATCCCGTTTTTGAGACTGTTATAGCAATACTGGTCCAATTATACATAAAGTTATGAACTTAGAGATGACTTATTAAAACTTAGAGGGAATTTTAATTGGAAGACAATATAGCTTCCAAATCATTGAAGAGAAAACTAACCTCAAAAAAATTAATCAATGCAGCTAAGATGGAGTAACGGAGACCGTATTTACCATCGTAGGATAGACCCCAATGTGGATAAAATCTATGAAGCAATGCTTCTTAAGCCATGTGAAAACGATCATCCACTAGGACCTCGTCCTGCCGCCTCCATACCCAGGCTGCTAGGCCTCCTACTGCCACTACCAAGGATGTCCACCAGGTGGCGACATTGCCCCCCTCTGCTCCTGCTGCAGAGCCAGTCCTGAGCAGCCCTGCTCCAGGTTTTGGCAGGCCGCTCCCAGAAGCGCGCTCGTGGGCCTTGCTCCCTTTTAGCCACCAGCAAAGGGATCGAGGATGAGCACTGAGCCTCCTTACTCATCGAAGATCTAGGAACCTATCTGATTTCTGAGCAGCCCTTTACCCTCGTCTGCCGTCAGGTACTCTCCACCCGACTTGCAGAGTCCGCGGCTTGGGCAGCCTGCACGCTGGCCCCGGCCCGTCAGAATCTCTTCCCCCCACCCCCACCCCACCCCCACCCCCACCCCACCCCCCGGCCAAGAGGCCACGCGCGGTCGTGAGCAGGGCTCCAGGCCTCTGGAGCCGCGCCGCTTGGACTGCGTCCTGGCCCTGGGCTCGTGAGCTCCATGCCCTTGGCTGAGTCACTTAACATCTCTAAGCTAGTTTCCTCATCAGTACAATGAGGGCATAATCGGTATGGGAGGGGGGGGGAATCAGAATCTGCGGGGGACTACATTTCTGGTGATTGAAGATTATTTTCAGTTTGAATTATACAGTGAGGGACACCATACAGTTTTTACTACTGCAGACTTCTGAAGGACAGCTTCTAGTATTCTTAAAACTAATGCATGCACGTACACACAAACACACGTGCACACACACTGACTCTGCTCCGCCTACATCCCCACGCACACACACACGGAGTCACGGACCACACACACCCCCACAACATACACACAACCACACACGTCCTCAGGCGCGCGCACACACACGCAAAGTCACTGTCACGTGCCACACACGTCCAGGCTCAACTTTAGAATTCCCAGACTCAGGGGAGTCCTGCAAAGAAAGCGACAGTGCGGGGAGAGCCGATTCCCAGTCTCTGACCGCCAGCCTGACCCTTTTCTTCCCAATGCTGGGTCCATCCCATGCCCCAAGGGGCCTTGGATGTGCACAGGGGGACACTCAGACCTCACATCCGGGCTCTGTCCGTAACCTCCATGCCAACAGCTGCCCGTTGGCCTCTCTGTGAGTCCTGGGATGCTGAACTCCGGGGAGAGCCGGTGCAGAAACTACAAGTGGGTCAGGGGCTGCTGGGGCAGGGCATTCGGGGTCCTGGGATTCCAGAGCACGGGGTGGAGCCAATGGGCGTGTCCCCTTGGCCCTGCTGACTCCACCCCGTAGAGGGCGTGGCCAGAGGGAGTGTCAGGGCCAGAGGGACCCTCTGTAGTTCAGGACCCAGGACAGCGCGGGGGGGGTGTCGGGGGTGGGGGTTGGGGGGCCGCCCCTTGCCGTGGTCTAAGGGCAGAAGCCCTAAGGAAGGGCCGGAGGAGGCTGTAAGGTATCCTCACTGCCATCAATTAAAAAAAAAAGCAAAAGCCCGCCGCAGGCGAGGGTGGGGAGGGTTTTGCTAGAACAAGGGAAGACGCTCGCAGAGGTCTGGCCGCAGAGGGCTGGGGGGCTTGCCAGGCTGATGAGGAACCGAGAGGCCGTCGGCCTCTAAACTCCACACGAATTCCTCCGGGTGACCCTGAGATGCAGGGAGACACGGAAAGCACGGTAAACACAGGCCGGAAGCTCAGCAGCCTGTTGCTTGCTTCACCGTCCGTCTGGCGTCCCCTCTGCTAGCAAGCAGCCTTTACCGCATCACCCACGGCTGACCCGGCTCAGGATTCCAGCTGATGTTCCACGGGTGGCATCACTTGCTGGTGACACGAAGCAGGCACGTTAGCCACCTCCCAAACCCTGAGGCTCCTCCTGGGAGGAGCCTGCGGGCCCCCAGTCCAGCCTCTGCGCCACGATGCTCCTTAGTGCCGCTCCCGGTTCGCTGCCCCGGCCTCTAGCTCTGGCCGGAACCTCGCTGGATTGGCGATAAATGGCACCCATGCACCACGTGTAAGCTTGGGGTCCAGATGTGACCATGGCTCGTCTCTTCTTCCCATCGATTGGGGGATTGTTCGGGCTTCGTGTCATCGTGTTGGCAGGAAGGCCAGCACCGCCCCCCTGAGACCTCCCTGAAGACACATAGAAACATAGGACACAACGCAGCCCATCTCTTTGTTTTAAAACACCTTTACAGGGCTACGATTTCTGTTCCGTCAATTAGACACATCTCACGTGTAGTATTTGATCAATTTTCATACATGTCTACACCCAGAAAGCCATCGCCACAATCAAGAGAGCTAACATGTCCACCACTCCCCAAGACGGGCAATTTTCCGATTCCCATATTTACCCCTTCCCACCGCCGTCCCTCCCTGGTAACCATAAGTTTGTTTCTCTATGTCTGTGGCTCTATTTGTCTTTTGCAGTTAAGATCATTTCTGTCTTTTTTCCTTAGATTTCACATGGAAGTTGTGTCATGCGGCATTTTTCTCTCTTCTGGCTTACTTCACTCAGAATGACTATCTCTGTGCCCAACCATGTTGCCGCAAATGGCATGGTTCCATCCTTTTTCACGGCTGTGTAGTATTCCGCGGCATAAAAAGACAACTACTTCTTTATCCAGTCACCAGTCGTTAGATGTTGGGGTTAGTTCCACGTCCTGGCTAATACAAATAGGGCTGCTGTGAGCATTGAGGTGCATGGGACTTTTTGAGTTAGAGTTTTCTCTTGACATATCCCCAGGCGTGGGAAGGCTGGATCATCAGGTAAGTCCATTTGTAGGTTTTTAAGGAACCTCCATCCCGTCTTCTCTAGTGACAATGCAGCCCGTCTTCCTGAAGCAGAGCCATGCTCACAAAGTAACGGATATTCCTAGAGGTCAGACATGACGTGCATTCAGCTTGGCCTGTTCCAGAAGAAGAGGGCAGTCTGGCAGGGCTGGAGGAGAGTGACCAGGGGAGTGTGGGACAGGCAGGATTCACACCACGTGGGGACATGACAGGCTGGGATAAGGAGCCTGGGCTTCCAGTCATGCCTTGGTAAGCATGGGGCACTGGTTCCAGGACTCCCCACAGATGCCAAAATCCATGGATGCTGATGCCTCTTATACAAAAGGACATAGGACTTTATTTTTTACATACAGACGTATTTTTCTTCCACGTTGTTGTCGTTTTTACAATGTTGTGTCGAATGCCAGTCTAGAGCACAATTTTCCACTTATGCATAAACATACCCATACAGTCATTGTCACATTCTCTTTCGCTGTGTCCTCCTGTGTACTTTAAATCATCTCTAGGTGACGCGCGGCATGCAAGGCAACGTGAATGCTATGTAAGCGGTTGCCGGTGTGTGGCAAGTTCAATTGTCGCTTTTCGAAACTTTCCGTTTTTTCCCGAATATTTTCAACCCACAGTTAGTTGAATCGGCTGGATCGGGGGAGCCCCTAGATACAGAGAACCCCCAAGCCCTTCCCACCTCGGAAATTTCCACTGGAAGCGCTGAAGGGGCCCAAAGAGAGGACAAGAGCGCCCTCTAGCGGCTGCAAACGCTGAGGCATTCCTTCAGCCTATGCAGCGCGGGAGAGAAGGTTTCGGGCCGACTAGCGCAAAAGGAGGGCCCGCCTGGACAGGAAGGAGGAAGGACGACAGCGGAAGCCAGCTCGCACCCTTCCTGGAGCTAGCTGGTTGCAGTGAGGGACGCCGAGGAACTGGGGACACGTCGCGTGGGGAGGCGGGGGGGCAATCCTGGCGGCCAGGAGCAGGGTTCACACAGCTGGCACCCAGTTTGCACGATCAAAATGACAAGGAGAGGGGGTGGGGGGAAGGGGCTGCCTCAGCACCGGGATCCTGACAAGGGCCATAGCGCCGCGACCTCAGCTAATGCGGCTCCCCTGCTAAGCCAGAAAAAGGAAACTGTGAGGCAAGATACTGCAGATTCCACCGCAGCCACACGGATGACTAGATCTCTAACCTGACAAAATGGAACCCTCGGAAACAGGAATCTTCCCTTTCTTCTACATTTTGACCTTGGGACAGGGAGCCACACTTCTCTGACGGGAACCGTCTTTACTCCGGCAGAGAGCTCAGTTTTCCAGGAATAAGTATGGAGAAAAAGTGTGCCGTGATGGTTTAGCAGTTCAAAGCGGAAGCCCGTCTTAGAGACGGGAAAAACATGCTTCTCAATGAAGTCGAGGTATGGCACGAAGCAGGAGGAAGTTTAAGGAAATCTCTCTTAATATCCATTCACCAGACAAGACTAGCCAGTCCTAAAAAGGCAGCACGTTAAATCAAGGAAGATCCCTGCTTCCTTTCTGGGGCGGGAGGGGGGCGGGGGGACACGAGAAACAATGCCGCATTTTAAAACGAGCCTTGGGGCCCTAGATACGGAGAGTGTTGTTGGGTGTTGAGGCTGAGAGGTGTTGCTGAGGAGAACATAAAGCTGCGTATAGACTGGTATGGGTTCCAAGTCTACCGCTGGAAAAAAAGTAGCCAATCATGAGTCCATTTGATTGGGAAAGAAGTAAATAACTCAAAAATGGGAAAGACATGGGATTAAATAGCGGTAGCGAGCAATTAAATCCAAGATGTTTATACCTATATTTTCATTGCGAATGCAACAGACTGAAAGCAACTGTCTAAAAAGCAGTCACTGTAGCCCGCGCAGGCGCACACACGCACACAATGGGGAACAGCAGAGAGGTAAAATATGCTAAATGTATCATGATTGAGAAACAAGATCTAATAGATTATCCCGTTTTTGAGACTGTTATAGCAATACTGGTCCAATTATACATAAAGTTATGAACTTAGAGATGACTTATTAAAACTTAGAGGGAATTTTAATTGGAAGACAATATAGCTTCCAAATCATTGAAGAGAAAACTAACCTCAAAAAAATTAATCAATGCAGCTAAGATGGAGTAACGGAGACCGTATTTACCATCGTAGGATAGACCCCAATGTGGATAAAATCTATGAAGCAATGCTTCTTAAGCCATGTGAAAACGATCATCCACTAGGACCTCGTCCTGCCGCCTCCATACCCAGGCTGCTAGGCCTCCTACTGCCACTACCAAGGATGTCCACCAGGTGGCGACATTGCCCCCCTCTGCTCCTGCTGCAGAGCCAGTCCTGAGCAGCCCTGCTCCAGGTTTTGGCAGGCCGCTCCCAGAAGCGCGCTCGTGGGCCTTGCTCCCTTTTAGCCACCAGCAAAGGGATCGAGGATGAGCACTGAGCCTCCTTACTCATCGAAGATCTAGGAACCTATCTGATTTCTGAGCAGCCCTTTACCCTCGTCTGCCGTCAGGTACTCTCCACCCGACTTGCAGAGTCCGCGGCTTGGGCAGCCTGCACGCTGGCCCCGGCCCGTCAGAATCTCTTCCCCCCACCCCCACCCCACCCCCACCCCCACCCCACCCCCCGGCCAAGAGGCCACGCGCGGTCGTGAGCAGGGCTCCAGGCCTCTGGAGCCGCGCCGCTTGGACTGCGTCCTGGCCCTGGGCTCGCGAGCTCCATGCCCTTGGCTGAGTCACTTAACATCTCTAAGCTAGTTTCCTCATCAGTACAATGAGGGCATAATCGGTATGGGAGGGGGGGGGAATCAGAATCTGGGGGGGACTACATTTCTGGTGATTGAAGATTATTTTCAGTTTGAATTATACAGTGAGGGACACCATACAGTTTTTACTACTGCAGACTTCTGAAGGACAGCTTCTAGTATTCTTAAAACTAATGCATGCACGTACACACAAACACACGTGCACACACACTGACTCTGCTCCGCCTACATCCCCACGCACACACACACGGAGTCACGGACCACACACACCCCCACAACATACACACAACCACACACGTCCTCAGGCGCGCGCACACACACGCAAAGTCACTGTCACGTGCCACACACGTCCAGGCTCAACTTTAGAATTCCCAGACTCAGGGGAGTCCTGCAAAGAAAGCGACAGTGCGGGGAGAGCCGATTCCCAGTCTCTGACCGCCAGCCTGACCCTTTTCTTCCCAATGCTGGGTCCATCCCATGCCCCAAGGGGCCTTGGATGTGCACAGGGGGACACTCAGACCTCACATCCGGGCTCTGTCCGTAACCTCCATGCCAACAGCTGCCCGTTGGCCTCTCTGTGAGTCCTGGGATGCTGAACTCCGGGGAGAGCCGGTGCAGAAACTACAAGTGGGTCAGGGGCTGCTGGGGCAGGGCATTCGGGGTCCTGGGATTCCAGAGCACGGGGTGGAGCCAATGGGCGTGTCCCCTTGGCCCTGCTGACTCCACCCCGTAGAGGGCGTGGCCAGAGGGAGTGTCAGGGCCAGAGGGACCCTCTGTAGTTCAGGACCCAGGACAGCGCGGGGGGGTGTCGGGGGTGGGGGTTGGGGGGCCGCCCCTTGCCGTGGTCTAAGGGCAGAAGCCCTAAGGAAGGGCCGGAGGAGGCTGTAAGGTATCCTCACTGCCATCAATTAAAAAAAAAAGCAAAAGCCCGCCGCAGGCGAGGGTGGGGAGGGTTTTGCTAGAACAAGGGAAGACGCTCGCAGAGGTCTGGCCGCAGAGGGCTGGGGGGCTTGCCAGGCTGATGAGGAACCGAGAGGCCGTCGGCCTCTAAACTCCACACGAATTCCTCCGGGTGACCCTGAGATGCAGGGAGACACGGAAAGCACGGTAAACACAGGCCGGAAGCTCAGCAGCCTGTTGCTTGCTTCACCGTCCGTCTGGCGTCCCCTCTGCTAGCAAGCAGCCTTTACCGCATCACCCACGGCTGACCCGGCTCAGGATTCCAGCTGATGTTCCACGGGTGGCATCACTTGCTGGTGACACGAAGCAGGCACGTTAGCCACCTCCCAAACCCTGAGGCTCCTCCTGGGAGGAGCCTGCGGGCCCCCAGTCCAGCCTCTGCGCCACGATGCTCCTTAGTGCCGCTCCCGGTTCGCTGCCCCGGCCTCTAGCTCTGGCCGGAACCTCGCTGGATTGGCGATAAATGGCACCCATGCACCACGTGTAAGCTTGGGGTCCAGATGTGACCATGGCTCGTCTCTTCTTCCCATCGATTGGGGGATTGTTCGGGCTTCGTGTCATCGTGTTGGCAGGAAGGCCAGCACCGCCCCCCTGAGACCTCCCTGAAGACACATAGAAACATAGGACACAACGCAGCCCATCTCTTTGTTTTAAAACACCTTTACAGGGCTACGATTTCTGTTCCGTCAATTAGACACATCTCACGTGTAGTATTTGATCAATTTTCATACATGTCTACACCCAGAAAGCCATCGCCACAATCAAGAGAGCTAACATGTCCACCACTCCCCAAGACGGGCAATTTTCCGATTCCCATATTTACCCCTTCCCACCGCCGTCCCTCCCTGGTAACCATAAGTTTGTTTCTCTATGTCTGTGGCTCTATTTGTCTTTTGCAGTTAAGATCATTTCTGTCTTTTTTCCTTAGATTTCACATGGAAGTTGTGTCATGCGGCATTTTTCTCTCTTCTGGCTTACTTCACTCAGAATGACTATCTCTGTGCCCAACCATGTTGCCGCAAATGGCATGGTTCCATCCTTTTTCACGGCTGTGTAGTATTCCGCGGCATAAAAAGACAACTACTTCTTTATCCAGTCACCAGTCGTTAGATGTTGGGGTTAGTTCCACGTCCTGGCTAATACAAATAGGGCTGCTGTGAGCATTGAGGTGCATGGGACTTTTTGAGTTAGAGTTTTCTCTTGACATATCCCCAGGCGTGGGAAGGCTGGATCATCAGGTAAGTCCATTTGTAGGTTTTTAAGGAACCTCCATCCCGTCTTCTCTAGTGACAATGCAGCCCGTCTTCCTGAAGCAGAGCCATGCTCACAAAGTAACGGATATTCCTAGAGGTCAGACATGACGTGCATTCAGCTTGGCCTGTTCCAGAAGAAGAGGGCAGTCTGGCAGGGCTGGAGGAGAGTGACCAGGGGAGTGTGGGACAGGCAGGATTCACACCACGTGGGGACATGACAGGCTGGGATAAGGAGCCTGGGCTTCCAGTCATGCCTTGGTAAGCATGGGGCACTGGTTCCAGGACTCCCCACAGATGCCAAAATCCATGGATGCTGATGCCTCTTATACAAAAGGACATAGGACTTTATTTTTTACATACAGACGTATTTTTCTTCCACGTTGTTGTCGTTTTTACAATGTTGTGTCGAATGCCAGTCTAGAGCACAATTTTCCACTTATGCATAAACATACCCATACAGTCATTGTCACATTCTCTTTCGCTGTGTCCTCCTGTGTACTTTAAATCATCTCTAGGTGACGCGCGGCATGCAAGGCAACGTGAATGCTATGTAAGCGGTTGCCGGTGTGTGGCAAGTTCAATTGTCGCTTTTCGAAACTTTCCGTTTTTTCCCGAATATTTTCAACCCACAGTTAGTTGAATCGGCTGGATCGGGGGAGCCCCTAGATACAGAGAACCCCCAAGCCCTTCCCACCTCGGAAATTTCCACTGGAAGCGCTGAAGGGGCCCAAAGAGAGGACAAGAGCGCCCTCTAGCGGCTGCAAACGCTGAGGCATTCCTTCAGCCTATGCAGCGCGGGAGAGAAGGTTTCGGGCCGACTAGCGCAAAAGGAGGGCCCGCCTGGACAGGAAGGAGGAAGGACGACAGCGGAAGCCAGCTCGCACCCTTCCTGGAGCTAGCTGGTTGCAGTGAGGGACGCCGAGGAACTGGGGACACGTCGCGTGGGGAGGCGGGGGGGCAATCCTGGCGGCCAGGAGCAGGGTTCACACAGCTGGCACCCAGTTTGCACGATCAAAATGACAAGGAGAGGGGGTGGGGGGAAGGGGCTGCCTCAGCACCGGGATCCTGACAAGGGCCATAGCGCCGCGACCTCAGCTAATGCGGCTCCCCTGCTAAGCCAGAAAAAGGAAACTGTGAGGCAAGATACTGCAGATTCCACCGCAGCCACACGGATGACTAGATCTCTAACCTGACAAAATGGAACCCTCGGAAACAGGAATCTTCCCTTTCTTCTACATTTTGACCTTGGGACAGGGAGCCACACTTCTCTGACGGGAA
>NW_027328780.1:617153-735544 GCF_048564905.1 Vicugna pacos
AGCTAACATGTCCACCACTCCCCAAGACGGGCAATTTTCCGATTCCCATATTTACCCCTTCCCACCGCCGTCCCTCCCTGGTAACCATAAGTTTGTTTCTCTATGTCTGTGGCTCTATTTGTCTTTTGCAGTTAAGATCATTTCTGTCTTTTTTCCTTAGATTTCACATGGAAGTTGTGTCATGCGGCATTTTTCTCTCTTCTGGCTTACTTCACTCAGAATGACTATCTCTGTGTCCAACCATGTTGCCGCAAATGGCATGGTTCCATCCTTTTTCACGGCTGTGTAGTATTCCGCGGCATAAAAAGACAACTACTTCTTTATCCAGTCACCAGTCGTTAGATGTTGGGGTTAGTTCCACGTCCTGGCTAATACAAATAGGGCTGCTGTGAGCATTGAGGTGCATGGGACTTTTTGAGTTAGAGTTTTCTCTTGACATATCCCCAGGCGTGGGAAGGCTGGATCATCAGGTAAGTCCATTTGTAGGTTTTTAAGGAACCTCCATCCCGTCTTCTCTAGTGACAATGCAGCCCGTCTTCCTGAAGCAGAGCCATGCTCACAAAGTAACGGATATTCCTAGAGGTCAGACATGACGTGCATTCAGCTTGGCCTGTTCCAGAAGAAGGGGGCAGTCTGGCAGGGCTGGAGGAGAGTGACCAGGGGAGTGTGGGACAGGCAGGATTCACACCACGTGGGGACATGACAGGCTGGGATAAGGAGCCTGGGCTTCCAGTCATGCCTTGGTAAGCATGGGGCACTGGTTCCAGGACTCCCCACAGATGCCAAAATCCATGGATGCTGATGCCTCTTATACAAAAGGACATAGGACTTTATTTTTTACATACAGACGTATTTTTCTTCCACGTTGTTGTCGTTTTTACAATGTTGCGTCGAATTCCAGTCTAGAGCACAATTTTCCACTTATGCATAAACATACCCATACAGTCATTGTCACATTCTCTTTCGCTGTGTCCTCCTGTGTACTTTAAATCATCTCTAGGTGACGCGCGGCATGCAAGGCAACGTGAATGCTATGTAAGCGGTTGCCGGTGTGTGGCAAGTTCAATTGTCGCTTTTCGAAACTTTCCGTTTTTTCCCGAATATTTTCAACCCACAGTTAGTTGAATCGGCTGGATCGGGAGCCCCTAGATACAGAGAACCCCCAAGCCCTTCCCACCTCGGAAATTTCCACTGGAAGCGCTGAAGGGGCCCAAAGAGAGGACAAGAGCGCCCTCTAGCGGCTGCAAACGCTGAGGCATTCCTTCAGCCTATGCAGCGCGGGAGAGAAGGTTTCGGGCCGACTAGCGCAAAAGGAGGGCCCGCCTGGACAGGAAGGAGGAAGGACGACAGCGGAAGCCAGCTCGCACCCTTCCTGGAGCTAGCTGGTTGCAGTGAGGGACGCCGAGGAACTGGGGACACGTCGCGTGGGGAGGCGGGGGGGCAATCCTGGCGGCCAGGAGCAGGGTTCACACAGCTGGCACCCAGTTTGCACGATCAAAATGACAAGGAGAGGGGGTGGGGGGAAGGGGCTGCCTCAGCACCGGGATCCTGACAAGGGCCATAGCGCCGCGACCTCAGCTAATGCGGCTCCCCTGCTAAGCCAGAAAAAGGAAACTGTGAGGCAAGATACTGCAGATTCCACCGCAGCCACACGGATGACTAGATCTCTAACCTGACAAAATGGAACCCTCGGAAACAGGAATCTTCCCTTTCTTCTACATTCTGACCTTGGGACAGGGAGCCACACTTCTCTGACGGGAACCGTCTTTACTCCGGCAGAGAGCTCAGTTTTCCAGGAATAAGTATGGAGAAAAAGTGTGCCGTGATGGTTTAGCAGTTCAAAGCGGAAGCCCGTCTTAGAGACGGGAAAAACCTGCTTCTCAATGAAGTCGAGGTATGGCACGAAGCAGGAGGAAGTTTAAGGAAATCTCTCTTAATATCCATTCACCAGACAAGACTAGCCAGTCCTAAAAAGGCAGCACGTTAAATCAAGGAAGATTCTTGCTTCCTTTCTGGGGCGGGAGGGGGGCGGGGGGACATGAGAAACAATGCCGCATTTTAAAACGAGCCTTGGGGCCCTAGATACGGAGAGTGTTGTTGGGTGTTGAGGCTGAGAGGTGTTGCTGAGGAGAACATAAAGCTGCGTATAGACTGGTATGGGTTCCAAGTCTACCGCTGGAAAAAAATTAGCCAATCATGAGTCCATTTGATTGGGAAAGAAGTAAATACCTCAAAAATGGGAAAGACATGGGATTAAATAGCGGTAGCGAGCAATTAAATCCAAGATGTTTATACCTATATTTTCATTGCGAATGCAACAAACTGAAAGCAACTGTCTAAAAAGCAGTAACTGTAGCCCGCGCACGCGCACGCGCACACACGCACACAATGGGGAACAGCAGAGAGGTAAAATATGCTAAATGTATCATGATTGAGAAACAAGATCTAATAGATTATCCCGTTTTTGAGACTGTTATAGCAATACTGGTCCAATTATACATAAAGTTATGAACTTAGAGATGACTTACTAAAACTTAGAGGGAATTTTAATTGGAAGACAATATAGCTTCCAAATCATTGAAGAGAAAACTAACCTCAAAAAAATTAATCAATGCAGCTAAGATGGAGTAACGGAGACCGTATTTACCATCGTAGGATAGACCCCAATGTGGATAAAATCTATGAAGCAATGCTTTTTAAGCCATGTGAAAACGATCATCCACTAGGACCTCGTCCTGCCGCCTCCATACCCAGGCTGCTAGGCCTCCTACTGCCACTACCAAGGATGTCCACCAGGTGGCGACATTGCCCCCCTCTGCTCCTGCTGCAGAGCCAGTCCTGAGCAGCCCTGCTCCAGGTTTTGGCAGGCCGCTCCCAGAAGCGCGCTCGTGGGCCTTGCTCCCTTTTAGCCACCAGCAAAGGGATCGAGGATGAGCACTGAGCCTCCTTACTCATCGAAGATCTAGGAACCTATCTGATTTCTGAGCAGCCCTTTACCCTCGTCTGCCGTCAGGTACCCTCCACCCGACTTGCAGAGTCCGCGGCTTGGGCAGCCTGCACGCTGGCCCCGGCCCGTCAGAATCTCTTCCCCCCACCCCCACCCCACCCCCACCCCCCCCCACCCCCCGGCCAAGAGGCCACGCGCGGTCGTGAGCAGGGCTCCAGGCCTCTGGAGCCGCGCCGCTTGGACTGCGTCCTGGCCCTGGGCTCGCGAGCTCCATGCCCTTGGCTGAGTCACTTAACATCTCTAAGCTAGTTTCCTCATCAGTACAATGAGGGCATAATCGGTATGGGAGGGGGGGGAATCAGAATCTGGGGGGGACTACATTTCTGGTGATTGAAGATTATTTTCAGTTTGAATTATACAGTGAGGGACACCATACAGTTTTTACTACTGCAGACTTCTGAAGGACAGCTTCTAGTATTCTTAAAACTAATGCATGCACGTACACACAAACACACGTGCACACACACTGACTCTGCTCCGCCTACATCCCCACGCACACACACACACGGAGTCATGGACCACACACACCCCCACAACATACACACAACCACACACGTCCTCAGGCGCGCGCACACACACGCAAAGTCACTGTCACGTGCCACACACGTCCAGGCTCAACTTTAGAATTCCCAGACTCAGGGGAGTCCTGCAAAGAAAGCGACAGTGCGGGGAGAGCCGATTCCCAGTCTCTGACCGCCAGCCTGACCCTTTTCTTCCCAATGCTGGGTCCATCCCATGCCCCAAGGGGCCTTGGATGTGCACAGGGGGACACTCAGACCTCTCAGACCTCACATCCGGGCTCTGTCCGTAACCTCCATGCCAACAGCTGCCCGTTGGCCTCTCTGTGAGTCCTGGGATGCTGAACTCCGGGGAGAGCCGGTGCAGAAACTACAAGTGGGTCAGGGGCTGCTGGGGCAGGGCATTCGGGGTCCTGGGATTCCAGAGCACGGGGTGGAGCCAATGGGCGTGTCCCCTTGGCCCTGCTGACTCCACCCCGTAGAGGGCGTGGCCAGAGGGAGTGTCAGGGCCAGAGGGACCCTCTGTAGTTCAGGACCCAGGACAGCGCGGGGGGGTGTCGGGGGTGGGGGTTGGGGGGCCGCCCCTTGCCGTGGTCTAAGGGCAGAAGCCCTAAGGAAGGGCCGGAGGAGGCTGTAAGGTATCCTCACTGCCATCAATTAAAAAAAAAAGCAAAAGCCCGCCGCAGGCGAGGGTGGGGAGGGTTTTGCTAGAACAAGGGAAGACGCTCGCAGAGGTCTGGCCGCAGAGGGCTGGGGGGCTTGCCAGGCTGATGAGGAACCGAGAGGCCGTCGGCCTCTAAACTCCACACGAATTCCTCCGGGTGACCCTGAGATGCAGGGAGACACGGAAAGCACGGTAAACACAGGCCGGAAGCTCAGCAGCCTGTTGCTTGCTTCACCGTCCGTCTGGCGTCCCCTCTGCTAGCAAGCAGCCTTTACCGCATCACCCACGGCTGACCCGGCTCAGGATTCCAGCTGATGTTCCACGGGTGGCATCACTTGCTGGTGACACGAAGCAGGCACGTTAGCCACCTCCCAAACCCTGAGGCTCCTCCTGGGAGGAGCCTGCGGGCCCCCAGTCCAGCCTCTGCGCCACGATGCTCCTTAGTGCCGCTCCCGGTTCGCTGCCCCGGCCTCTAGCTCTGGCCGGAACCTCGCTGGATTGGCGATAAATGGCACCCATGCACCACGTGTAAGCTTGGGGTCCAGATGTGACCATGGCTCGTCTCTTCTTCCCATCGATTGGGGGATTGTTCGGGCTTCGTGTCATCGTGTTGGCAGGAAGGCCAGCACCGCCCCCCTGAGACCTCCCTGAAGACACATAGAAACATAGGACACAACGCAGCCCATCTCTTTGTTTTAAAACACCTTTACAGGGCTACGATTTCTGTTCCGTCAATTAGACACATCTCACGTGTAGTATTTGATCAATTTTCATACATGTCTACACCCAGAAAGCCATCGCCACAATCAAGAGAGCTAACATGTCCACCACTCCCCAAGACGGGCAATTTTCCGATTCCCATATTTACCCCTTCCCACCGCCGTCCCTCCCTGGTAACCATAAGTTTGTTTCTCTATGTCTGTGGCTCTATTTGTCTTTTGCAGTTAAGATCATTTCTGTCTTTTTTCCTTAGATTTCACATGGAAGTTGTGTCATGCGGCATTTTTCTCTCTTCTGGCTTACTTCACTCAGAATGACTATCTCTGTGTCCAACCATGTTGCCGCAAATGGCATGGTTCCATCCTTTTTCACGGCTGTGTAGTATTCCGCGGCATAAAAAGACAACTACTTCTTTATCCAGTCACCAGTCGTTAGATGTTGGGGTTAGTTCCACGTCCTGGCTAATACAAATAGGGCTGCTGTGAGCATTGAGGTGCATGGGACTTTTTGAGTTAGAGTTTTCTCTTGACATATCCCCAGGCGTGGGAAGGCTGGATCATCAGGTAAGTCCATTTGTAGGTTTTTAAGGAACCTCCATCCCGTCTTCTCTAGTGACAATGCAGCCCGTCTTCCTGAAGCAGAGCCATGCTCACAAAGTAACGGATATTCCTAGAGGTCAGACATGACGTGCATTCAGCTTGGCCTGTTCCAGAAGAAGGGGGCAGTCTGGCAGGGCTGGAGGAGAGTGACCAGGGGAGTGTGGGACAGGCAGGATTCACACCACGTGGGGACATGACAGGCTGGGATAAGGAGCCTGGGCTTCCAGTCATGCCTTGGTAAGCATGGGGCACTGGTTCCAGGACTCCCCACAGATGCCAAAATCCATGGATGCTGATGCCTCTTATACAAAAGGACATAGGACTTTACTTTTTACATACAGACGTATTTTTCTTCCACGTTGTTGTCGTTTTTACAATGTTGCGTCGAATTCCAGTCTAGAGCACAATTTTCCACTTATGCATAAACATACCCATACAGTCATTGTCACATTCTCTTTCGCTGTGTCCTCCTGTGTACTTTAAATCATCTCTAGGTGACGCGCGGCATGCAAGGCAACGTGAATGCTATGTAAGCGGTTGCCGGTGTGTGGCAAGTTCAATTGTCGCTTTTCGAAACTTTCCGTTTTTTCCCGAATATTTTCAACCCACAGTTAGTTGAATCGGCTGGATCGGGAGCCCCTAGATACAGAGAACCCCCAAGCCCTTCCCACCTCGGAAATTTCCACTGGAAGCGCTGAAGGGGCCCAAAGAGAGGACAAGAGCGCCCTCTAGCGGCTGCAAACGCTGAGGCATTCCTTCAGCCTATGCAGCGCGGGAGAGAAGGTTTCGGGCCGACTAGCGCAAAAGGAGGGCCCGCCTGGACAGGAAGGAGGAAGGACGACAGCGGAAGCCAGCTCGCACCCTTCCTGGAGCTAGCTGGTTGCAGTGAGGGACGCCGAGGAACTGGGGACACGTCGCGTGGGGAGGCGGGGGGGCAATCCTGGCGGCCAGGAGCAGGGTTCACACAGCTGGCACCCAGTTTGCACGATCAAAATGACAAGGAGAGGGGGTGGGGGGAAGGGGCTGCCTCAGCACCGGGATCCTGACAAGGGCCATAGCGCCGCGACCTCAGCTAATGCGGCTCCCCTGCTAAGCCAGAAAAAGGAAACTGTGAGGCAAGATACTGCAGATTCCACCGCAGCCACACGGATGACTAGATCTCTAACCTGACAAAATGGAACCCTCGGAAACAGGAATCTTCCCTTTCTTCTACATTCTGACCTTGGGACAGGGAGCCACACTTCTCTGACGGGAACCGTCTTTACTCCGGCAGAGAGCTCAGTTTTCCAGGAATAAGTATGGAGAAAAAGTGTGCCGTGATGGTTTAGCAGTTCAAAGCGGAAGCCCGTCTTAGAGACGGGAAAAACCTGCTTCTCAATGAAGTCGAGGTATGGCACGAAGCAGGAGGAAGTTTAAGGAAATCTCTCTTAATATCCATTCACCAGACAAGACTAGCCAGTCCTAAAAAGGCAGCACGTTAAATCAAGGAAGATTCTTGCTTCCTTTCTGGGGCGGGAGGGGGGCGGGGGGACATGAGAAACAATGCCGCATTTTAAAACGAGCCTTGGGGCCCTAGATACGGAGAGTGTTGTTGGGTGTTGAGGCTGAGAGGTGTTGCTGAGGAGAACATAAAGCTGCGTATAGACTGGTATGGGTTCCAAGTCTACCGCTGGAAAAAAATTAGCCAATCATGAGTCCATTTGATTGGGAAAGAAGTAAATACCTCAAAAATGGGAAAGACATGGGATTAAATAGCGGTAGCGAGCAATTAAATCCAAGATGTTTATACCTATATTTTCATTGCGAATGCAACAAACTGAAAGCAACTGTCTAAAAAGCAGTAACTGTAGCCCGCGCACGCGCACGCGCACACACGCACACAATGGGGAACAGCAGAGAGGTAAAATATGCTAAATGTATCATGATTGAGAAACAAGATCTAATAGATTATCCCGTTTTTGAGACTGTTATAGCAATACTGGTCCAATTATACATAAAGTTATGAACTTAGAGATGACTTACTAAAACTTAGAGGGAATTTTAATTGGAAGACAATATAGCTTCCAAATCATTGAAGAGAAAACTAACCTCAAAAAAATTAATCAATGCAGCTAAGATGGAGTAACGGAGACCGTATTTACCATCGTAGGATAGACCCCAATGTGGATAAAATCTATGAAGCAATGCTTTTTAAGCCATGTGAAAACGATCATCCACTAGGACCTCGTCCTGCCGCCTCCATACCCAGGCTGCTAGGCCTCCTACTGCCACTACCAAGGATGTCCACCAGGTGGCGACATTGCCCCCCTCTGCTCCTGCTGCAGAGCCAGTCCTGAGCAGCCCTGCTCCAGGTTTTGGCAGGCCGCTCCCAGAAGCGCGCTCGTGGGCCTTGCTCCCTTTTAGCCACCAGCAAAGGGATCGAGGATGAGCACTGAGCCTCCTTACTCATCGAAGATCTAGGAACCTATCTGATTTCTGAGCAGCCCTTTACCCTCGTCTGCCGTCAGGTACTCTCCACCCGACTTGCAGAGTCCGCGGCTTGGGCAGCCTGCACGCTGGCCCCGGCCCGTCAGAATCTCTTCCCCCCACCCCCACCCCCCCCACCCCCCCCCACCCCCCGGCCAAGAGGCCACGCGCGGTCGTGAGCAGGGCTCCAGGCCTCTGGAGCCGCGCCGCTTGGACTGCGTCCTGGCCCTGGGCTCGCGAGCTCCATGCCCTTGGCTGAGTCACTTAACATCTCTAAGCTAGTTTCCTCATCAGTACAATGAGGGCATAATCGGTATGGGAGGGGGGGGAATCAGAATCTGGGGGGGACTACATTTCTGGTGATTGAAGATTATTTTCAGTTTGAATTATACAGTGAGGGACACCATACAGTTTTTACTACTGCAGACTTCTGAAGGACAGCTTCTAGTATTCTTAAAACTAATGCATGCACGTACACACAAACACACGTGCACACACACTGACTCTGCTCCGCCTACATCCCCACGCACACACACACACGGAGTCATGGACCACACACACCCCCACAACATACACACAACCACACACGTCCTCAGGCGCGCGCACACACACGCAAAGTCACTGTCACGTGCCACACACGTCCAGGCTCAACTTTAGAATTCCCAGACTCAGGGGAGTCCTGCAAAGAAAGCGACAGTGCGGGGAGAGCCGATTCCCAGTCTCTGACCGCCAGCCTGACCCTTTTCTTCCCAATGCTGGGTCCATCCCATGCCCCAAGGGGCCTTGGATGTGCACAGGGGGACACTCAGACCTCTCAGACCTCACATCCGGGCTCTGTCCGTAACCTCCATGCCAACAGCTGCCCGTTGGCCTCTCTGTGAGTCCTGGGATGCTGAACTCCGGGGAGAGCCGGTGCAGAAACTACAAGTGGGTCAGGGGCTGCTGGGGCAGGGCATTCGGGGTCCTGGGATTCCAGAGCACGGGGTGGAGCCAATGGGCGTGTCCCCTTGGCCCTGCTGACTCCACCCCGTAGAGGGCGTGGCCAGAGGGAGTGTCAGGGCCAGAGGGACCCTCTGTAGTTCAGGACCCAGGACAGCGCGGGGGGGTGTCGGGGGTGGGGGTTGGGGGGCCGCCCCTTGCCGTGGTCTAAGGGCAGAAGCCCTAAGGAAGGGCCGGAGGAGGCTGTAAGGTATCCTCACTGCCATCAATTAAAAAAAAAAGCAAAAGCCCGCCGCAGGCGAGGGTGGGGAGGGTTTTGCTAGAACAAGGGAAGACGCTCGCAGAGGTCTGGCCGCAGAGGGCTGGGGGGCTTGCCAGGCTGATGAGGAACCGAGAGGCCGTCGGCCTCTAAACTCCACACGAATTCCTCCGGGTGACCCTGAGATGCAGGGAGACACGGAAAGCACGGTAAACACAGGCCGGAAGCTCAGCAGCCTGTTGCTTGCTTCACCGTCCGTCTGGCGTCCCCTCTGCTAGCAAGCAGCCTTTACCGCATCACCCACGGCTGACCCGGCTCAGGATTCCAGCTGATGTTCCACGGGTGGCATCACTTGCTGGTGACACGAAGCAGGCACGTTAGCCACCTCCCAAACCCTGAGGCTCCTCCTGGGAGGAGCCTGCGGGCCCCCAGTCCAGCCTCTGCGCCACGATGCTCCTTAGTGCCGCTCCCGGTTCGCTGCCCCGGCCTCTAGCTCTGGCCGGAACCTCGCTGGATTGGCGATAAATGGCACCCATGCACCACGTGTAAGCTTGGGGTCCAGATGTGACCATGGCTCGTCTCTTCTTCCCATCGATTGGGGGATTGTTCGGGCTTCGTGTCATCGTGTTGGCAGGAAGGCCAGCACCGCCCCCCTGAGACCTCCCTGAAGACACATAGAAACTTAGGACACAACGCAGCCCATCTCTTTGTTTTAAAACACCTTTACAGGGCTACGATTTCTGTTCCGTCAATTAGACACATCTCACGTGTAGTATTTGATCAATTTTCATACATGTCTACACCCAGAAAGCCATCGCCACAATCAAGAGAGCTAACATGTCCACCACTCCCCAAGACGGGCAATTTTCCGATTCCCATATTTACCCCTTCCCACCGCCGTCCCTCCCTGGTAACCATAAGTTTGTTTCTCTATGTCTGTGGCTCTATTTGTCTTTTGCAGTTAAGATCATTTCTGTCTTTTTTCCTTAGATTTCACATGGAAGTTGTGTCATGCGGCATTTTTCTCTCTTCTGGCTTACTTCACTCAGAATGACTATCTCTGTGTCCAACCATGTTGCCGCAAATGGCATGGTTCCATCCTTTTTCACGGCTGTGTAGTATTCCGCGGCATAAAAAGACAACTACTTCTTTATCCAGTCACCAGTCGTTAGATGTTGGGGTTAGTTCCACGTCCTGGCTAATACAAATAGGGCTGCTGTGAGCATTGAGGTGCATGGGACTTTTTGAGTTAGAGTTTTCTCTTGACATATCCCCAGGCGTGGGAAGGCTGGATCATCAGGTAAGTCCATTTGTAGGTTTTTAAGGAACCTCCATCCCGTCTTCTCTAGTGACAATGCAGCCCGTCTTCCTGAAGCAGAGCCATGCTCACAAAGTAACGGATATTCCTAGAGGTCAGACATGACGTGCATTCAGCTTGGCCTGTTCCAGAAGAAGGGGGCAGTCTGGCAGGGCTGGAGGAGAGTGACCAGGGGAGTGTGGGACAGGCAGGATTCACACCACGTGGGGACATGACAGGCTGGGATAAGGAGCCTGGGCTTCCAGTCATGCCTTGGTAAGCATGGGGCACTGGTTCCAGGACTCCCCACAGATGCCAAAATCCATGGATGCTGATGCCTCTTATACAAAAGGACATAGGACTTTATTTTTTACATACAGACGTATTTTTCTTCCACGTTGTTGTCGTTTTTACAATGTTGCGTCGAATTCCAGTCTAGAGCACAATTTTCCACTTATGCATAAACATACCCATACAGTCATTGTCACATTCTCTTTCGCTGTGTCCTCCTGTGTACTTTAAATCATCTCTAGGTGACGCGCGGCATGCAAGGCAACGTGAATGCTATGTAAGCGGTTGCCGGTGTGTGGCAAGTTCAATTGTCGCTTTTCGAAACTTTCCGTTTTTTCCCGAATATTTTCAACCCACAGTTAGTTGAATCGGCTGGATCGGGAGCCCCTAGATACAGAGAACCCCCAAGCCCTTCCCACCTCGGAAATTTCCACTGGAAGCGCTGAAGGGGCCCAAAGAGAGGACAAGAGCGCCCTCTAGCGGCTGCAAACGCTGAGGCATTCCTTCAGCCTATGCAGCGCGGGAGAGAAGGTTTCGGGCCGACTAGCGCAAAAGGAGGGCCCGCCTGGACAGGAAGGAGGAAGGACGACAGCGGAAGCCAGCTCGCACCCTTCCTGGAGCTAGCTGGTTGCAGTGAGGGACGCCGAGGAACTGGGGACACGTCGCGTGGGGAGGCGGGGGGGCAATCCTGGCGGCCAGGAGCAGGGTTCACACAGCTGGCACCCAGTTTGCACGATCAAAATGACAAGGAGAGGGGGTGGGGGGAAGGGGCTGCCTCAGCACCGGGATCCTGACAAGGGCCATAGCGCCGCGACCTCAGCTAATGCGGCTCCCCTGCTAAGCCAGAAAAAGGAAACTGTGAGGCAAGATACTGCAGATTCCACCGCAGCCACACGGATGACTAGATCTCTAACCTGACAAAATGGAACCCTCGGAAACAGGAATCTTCCCTTTCTTCTACATTCTGACCTTGGGACAGGGAGCCACACTTCTCTGACGGGAACCGTCTTTACTCCGGCAGAGAGCTCAGTTTTCCAGGAATAAGTATGGAGAAAAAGTGTGCCGTGATGGTTTAGCAGTTCAAAGCGGAAGCCCGTCTTAGAGACGGGAAAAACCTGCTTCTCAATGAAGTCGAGGTATGGCACGAAGCAGGAGGAAGTTTAAGGAAATCTCTCTTAATATCCATTCACCAGACAAGACTAGCCAGTCCTAAAAAGGCAGCACGTTAAATCAAGGAAGATTCTTGCTTCCTTTCTGGGGCGGGAGGGGGGCGGGGGGACATGAGAAACAATGCCGCATTTTAAAACGAGCCTTGGGGCCCTAGATACGGAGAGTGTTGTTGGGTGTTGAGGCTGAGAGGTGTTGCTGAGGAGAACATAAAGCTGCGTATAGACTGGTATGGGTTCCAAGTCTACCGCTGGAAAAAAATTAGCCAATCATGAGTCCATTTGATTGGGAAAGAAGTAAATACCTCAAAAATGGGAAAGACATGGGATTAAATAGCGGTAGCGAGCAATTAAATCCAAGATGTTTATACCTATATTTTCATTGCGAATGCAACAAACTGAAAGCAACTGTCTAAAAAGCAGTAACTGTAGCCCGCGCACGCGCACGCGCACACACGCACACAATGGGGAACAGCAGAGAGGTAAAATATGCTAAATGTATCATGATTGAGAAACAAGATCTAATAGATTATCCCGTTTTTGAGACTGTTATAGCAATACTGGTCCAATTATACATAAAGTTATGAACTTAGAGATGACTTACTAAAACTTAGAGGGAATTTTAATTGGAAGACAATATAGCTTCCAAATCATTGAAGAGAAAACTAACCTCAAAAAAATTAATCAATGCAGCTAAGATGGAGTAACGGAGACCGTATTTACCATCGTAGGATAGACCCCAATGTGGATAAAATCTATGAAGCAATGCTTTTTAAGCCATGTGAAAACGATCATCCACTAGGACCTCGTCCTGCCGCCTCCATACCCAGGCTGCTAGGCCTCCTACTGCCACTACCAAGGATGTCCACCAGGTGGCGACATTGCCCCCCTCTGCTCCTGCTGCAGAGCCAGTCCTGAGCAGCCCTGCTCCAGGTTTTGGCAGGCCGCTCCCAGAAGCGCGCTCGTGGGCCTTGCTCCCTTTTAGCCACCAGCAAAGGGATCGAGGATGAGCACTGAGCCTCCTTACTCATCGAAGATCTAGGAACCTATCTGATTTCTGAGCAGCCCTTTACCCTCGTCTGCCGTCAGGTACTCTCCACCCGACTTGCAGAGTCCGCGGCTTGGGCAGCCTGCACGCTGGCCCCGGCCCGTCAGAATCTCTTCCCCCCACCCCCACCCCCCCCACCCCCCCCCACCCCCCGGCCAAGAGGCCACGCGCGGTCGTGAGCAGGGCTCCAGGCCTCTGGAGCCGCGCCGCTTGGACTGCGTCCTGGCCCTGGGCTCGCGAGCTCCATGCCCTTGGCTGAGTCACTTAACATCTCTAAGCTAGTTTCCTCATCAGTACAATGAGGGCATAATCGGTATGGGAGGGGGGGGAATCAGAATCTGGGGGGGACTACATTTCTGGTGATTGAAGATTATTTTCAGTTTGAATTATACAGTGAGGGACACCATACAGTTTTTACTACTGCAGACTTCTGAAGGACAGCTTCTAGTATTCTTAAAACTAATGCATGCACGTACACACAAACACACGTGCACACACACTGACTCTGCTCCGCCTACATCCCCACGCACACACACACACGGAGTCATGGACCACACACACCCCCACAACATACACACAACCACACACGTCCTCAGGCGCGCGCACACACACGCAAAGTCACTGTCACGTGCCACACACGTCCAGGCTCAACTTTAGAATTCCCAGACTCAGGGGAGTCCTGCAAAGAAAGCGACAGTGCGGGGAGAGCCGATTCCCAGTCTCTGACCGCCAGCCTGACCCTTTTCTTCCCAATGCTGGGTCCATCCCATGCCCCAAGGGGCCTTGGATGTGCACAGGGGGACACTCAGACCTCTCAGACCTCACATCCGGGCTCTGTCCGTAACCTCCATGCCAACAGCTGCCCGTTGGCCTCTCTGTGAGTCCTGGGATGCTGAACTCCGGGGAGAGCCGGTGCAGAAACTACAAGTGGGTCAGGGGCTGCTGGGGCAGGGCATTCGGGGTCCTGGGATTCCAGAGCACGGGGTGGAGCCAATGGGCGTGTCCCCTTGGCCCTGCTGACTCCACCCCGTAGAGGGCGTGGCCAGAGGGAGTGTCAGGGCCAGAGGGACCCTCTGTAGTTCAGGACCCAGGACAGCGCGGGGGGGTGTCGGGGGTGGGGGTTGGGGGGCCGCCCCTTGCCGTGGTCTAAGGGCAGAAGCCCTAAGGAAGGGCCGGAGGAGGCTGTAAGGTATCCTCACTGCCATCAATTAAAAAAAAAAGCAAAAGCCCGCCGCAGGCGAGGGTGGGGAGGGTTTTGCTAGAACAAGGGAAGACGCTCGCAGAGGTCTGGCCGCAGAGGGCTGGGGGGCTTGCCAGGCTGATGAGGAACCGAGAGGCCGTCGGCCTCTAAACTCCACACGAATTCCTCCGGGTGACCCTGAGATGCAGGGAGACACGGAAAGCACGGTAAACACAGGCCGGAAGCTCAGCAGCCTGTTGCTTGCTTCACCGTCCGTCTGGCGTCCCCTCTGCTAGCAAGCAGCCTTTACCGCATCACCCACGGCTGACCCGGCTCAGGATTCCAGCTGATGTTCCACGGGTGGCATCACTTGCTGGTGACACGAAGCAGGCACGTTAGCCACCTCCCAAACCCTGAGGCTCCTCCTGGGAGGAGCCTGCGGGCCCCCAGTCCAGCCTCTGCGCCACGATGCTCCTTAGTGCCGCTCCCGGTTCGCTGCCCCGGCCTCTAGCTCTGGCCGGAACCTCGCTGGATTGGCGATAAATGGCACCCATGCACCACGTGTAAGCTTGGGGTCCAGATGTGACCATGGCTCGTCTCTTCTTCCCATCGATTGGGGGATTGTTCGGGCTTCGTGTCATCGTGTTGGCAGGAAGGCCAGCACCGCCCCCCTGAGACCTCCCTGAAGACACATAGAAACATAGGACACAACGCAGCCCATCTCTTTGTTTTAAAACACCTTTACAGGGCTACGATTTCTGTTCCGTCAATTAGACACATCTCACGTGTAGTATTTGATCAATTTTCATACATGTCTACACCCAGAAAGCCATCGCCACAATCAAGAGAGCTAACATGTCCACCACTCCCCAAGACGGGCAATTTTCCGATTCCCATATTTACCCCTTCCCACCGCCGTCCCTCCCTGGTAACCATAAGTTTGTTTCTCTATGTCTGTGGCTCTATTTGTCTTTTGCAGTTAAGATCATTTCTGTCTTTTTTCCTTAGATTTCACATGGAAGTTGTGTCATGCGGCATTTTTCTCTCTTCTGGCTTACTTCACTCAGAATGACTATCTCTGTGTCCAACCATGTTGCCGCAAATGGCATGGTTCCATCCTTTTTCACGGCTGTGTAGTATTCCGCGGCATAAAAAGACAACTACTTCTTTATCCAGTCACCAGTCGTTAGATGTTGGGGTTAGTTCCACGTCCTGGCTAATACAAATAGGGCTGCTGTGAGCATTGAGGTGCATGGGACTTTTTGAGTTAGAGTTTTCTCTTGACATATCCCCAGGCGTGGGAAGGCTGGATCATCAGGTAAGTCCATTTGTAGGTTTTTAAGGAACCTCCATCCCGTCTTCTCTAGTGACAATGCAGCCCGTCTTCCTGAAGCAGAGCCATGCTCACAAAGTAACGGATATTCCTAGAGGTCAGACATGACGTGCATTCAGCTTGGCCTGTTCCAGAAGAAGGGGGCAGTCTGGCAGGGCTGGAGGAGAGTGACCAGGGGAGTGTGGGACAGGCAGGATTCACACCACGTGGGGACATGACAGGCTGGGATAAGGAGCCTGGGCTTCCAGTCATGCCTTGGTAAGCATGGGGCACTGGTTCCAGGACTCCCCACAGATGCCAAAATCCATGGATGCTGATGCCTCTTATACAAAAGGACATAGGACTTTATTTTTTACATACAGACGTATTTTTCTTCCACGTTGTTGTCGTTTTTACAATGTTGCGTCGAATTCCAGTCTAGAGCACAATTTTCCACTTATGCATAAACATACCCATACAGTCATTGTCACATTCTCTTTCGCTGTGTCCTCCTGTGTACTTTAAATCATCTCTAGGTGACGCGCGGCATGCAAGGCAACGTGAATGCTATGTAAGCGGTTGCCGGTGTGTGGCAAGTTCAATTGTCGCTTTTCGAAACTTTCCGTTTTTTCCCGAATATTTTCAACCCACAGTTAGTTGAATCGGCTGGATCGGGAGCCCCTAGATACAGAGAACCCCCAAGCCCTTCCCACCTCGGAAATTTCCACTGGAAGCGCTGAAGGGGCCCAAAGAGAGGACAAGAGCGCCCTCTAGCGGCTGCAAACGCTGAGGCATTCCTTCAGCCTATGCAGCGCGGGAGAGAAGGTTTCGGGCCGACTAGCGCAAAAGGAGGGCCCGCCTGGACAGGAAGGAGGAAGGACGACAGCGGAAGCCAGCTCGCACCCTTCCTGGAGCTAGCTGGTTGCAGTGAGGGACGCCGAGGAACTGGGGACACGTCGCGTGGGGAGGCGGGGGGGCAATCCTGGCGGCCAGGAGCAGGGTTCACACAGCTGGCACCCAGTTTGCACGATCAAAATGACAAGGAGAGGGGGTGGGGGGAAGGGGCTGCCTCAGCACCGGGATCCTGACAAGGGCCATAGCGCCGCGACCTCAGCTAATGCGGCTCCCCTGCTAAGCCAGAAAAAGGAAACTGTGAGGCAAGATACTGCAGATTCCACCGCAGCCACACGGATGACTAGATCTCTAACCTGACAAAATGGAACCCTCGGAAACAGGAATCTTCCCTTGCTTCTACATTCTGACCTTGGGACAGGGAGCCACACTTCTCTGACGGGAACCGTCTTTACTCCGGCAGAGAGCTCAGTTTTCCAGGAATAAGTATGGAGAAAAAGTGTGCCGTGATGGTTTAGCAGTTCAAAGCGGAAGCCCGTCTTAGAGACGGGAAAAACCTGCTTCTCAATGAAGTCGAGGTATGGCACGAAGCAGGAGGAAGTTTAAGGAAATCTCTCTTAATATCCATTCACCAGACAAGACTAGCCAGTCCTAAAAAGGCAGCACGTTAAATCAAGGAAGATTCTTGCTTCCTTTCTGGGGCGGGAGGGGGGCGGGGGGACATGAGAAACAATGCCGCATTTTAAAACGAGCCTTGGGGCCCTAGATACGGAGAGTGTTGTTGGGTGTTGAGGCTGAGAGGTGTTGCTGAGGAGAACATAAAGCTGCGTATAGACTGGTATGGGTTCCAAGTCTACCGCTGGAAAAAAATTAGCCAATCATGAGTCCATTTGATTGGGAAAGAAGTAAATACCTCAAAAATGGGAAAGACATGGGATTAAATAGCGGTAGCGAGCAATTAAATCCAAGATGTTTATACCTATATTTTCATTGCGAATGCAACAAACTGAAAGCAACTGTCTAAAAAGCAGTAACTGTAGCCCGCGCACGCGCACGCGCACACACGCACACAATGGGGAACAGCAGAGAGGTAAAATATGCTAAATGTATCATGATTGAGAAACAAGATCTAATAGATTATCCCGTTTTTGAGACTGTTATAGCAATACTGGTCCAATTATACATAAAGTTATGAACTTAGAGATGACTTACTAAAACTTAGAGGGAATTTTAATTGGAAGACAATATAGCTTCCAAATCATTGAAGAGAAAACTAACCTCAAAAAAATTAATCAATGCAGCTAAGATGGAGTAACGGAGACCGTATTTACCATCGTAGGATAGACCCCAATGTGGATAAAATCTATGAAGCAATGCTTTTTAAGCCATGTGAAAACGATCATCCACTAGGACCTCGTCCTGCCGCCTCCATACCCAGGCTGCTAGGCCTCCTACTGCCACTACCAAGGATGTCCACCAGGTGGCGACATTGCCCCCCTCTGCTCCTGCTGCAGAGCCAGTCCTGAGCAGCCCTGCTCCAGGTTTTGGCAGGCCGCTCCCAGAAGCGCGCTCGTGGGCCTTGCTCCCTTTTAGCCACCAGCAAAGGGATCGAGGATGAGCACTGAGCCTCCTTACTCATCGAAGATCTAGGAACCTATCTGATTTCTGAGCAGCCCTTTACCCTCGTCTGCCGTCAGGTACCCTCCACCCGACTTGCAGAGTCCGCGGCTTGGGCAGCCTGCACGCTGGCCCCGGCCCGTCAGAATCTCTTCCCCCCACCCCCACCCCACCCCCACCCCCCCCCACCCCCCGGCCAAGAGGCCACGCGCGGTCGTGAGCAGGGCTCCAGGCCTCTGGAGCCGCGCCGCTTGGACTGCGTCCTGGCCCTGGGCTCGCGAGCTCCATGCCCTTGGCTGAGTCACTTAACATCTCTAAGCTAGTTTCCTCATCAGTACAATGAGGGCATAATCGGTATGGGAGGGGGGGGAATCAGAATCTGGGGGGGACTACATTTCTGGTGATTGAAGATTATTTTCAGTTTGAATTATACAGTGAGGGACACCATACAGTTTTTACTACTGCAGACTTCTGAAGGACAGCTTCTAGTATTCTTAAAACTAATGCATGCACGTACACACAAACACACGTGCACACACACTGACTCTGCTCCGCCTACATCCCCACGCACACACACACACGGAGTCATGGACCACACACACCCCCACAACATACACACAACCACACACGTCCTCAGGCGCGCGCACACACACGCAAAGTCACTGTCACGTGCCACACACGTCCAGGCTCAACTTTAGAATTCCCAGACTCAGGGGAGTCCTGCAAAGAAAGCGACAGTGCGGGGAGAGCCGATTCCCAGTCTCTGACCGCCAGCCTGACCCTTTTCTTCCCAATGCTGGGTCCATCCCATGCCCCAAGGGGCCTTGGATGTGCACAGGGGGACACTCAGACCTCTCAGACCTCACATCCGGGCTCTGTCCGTAACCTCCATGCCAACAGCTGCCCGTTGGCCTCTCTGTGAGTCCTGGGATGCTGAACTCCGGGGAGAGCCGGTGCAGAAACTACAAGTGGGTCAGGGGCTGCTGGGGCAGGGCATTCGGGGTCCTGGGATTCCAGAGCACGGGGTGGAGCCAATGGGCGTGTCCCCTTGGCCCTGCTGACTCCACCCCGTAGAGGGCGTGGCCAGAGGGAGTGTCAGGGCCAGAGGGACCCTCTGTAGTTCAGGACCCAGGACAGCGCGGGGGGGTGTCGGGGGTGGGGGTTGGGGGGCCGCCCCTTGCCGTGGTCTAAGGGCAGAAGCCCTAAGGAAGGGCCGGAGGAGGCTGTAAGGTATCCTCACTGCCATCAATTAAAAAAAAAAGCAAAAGCCCGCCGCAGGCGAGGGTGGGGAGGGTTTTGCTAGAACAAGGGAAGACGCTCGCAGAGGTCTGGCCGCAGAGGGCTGGGGGGCTTGCCAGGCTGATGAGGAACCGAGAGGCCGTCGGCCTCTAAACTCCACACGAATTCCTCCGGGTGACCCTGAGATGCAGGGAGACACGGAAAGCACGGTAAACACAGGCCGGAAGCTCAGCAGCCTGTTGCTTGCTTCACCGTCCGTCTGGCGTCCCCTCTGCTAGCAAGCAGCCTTTACCGCATCACCCACGGCTGACCCGGCTCAGGATTCCAGCTGATGTTCCACGGGTGGCATCACTTGCTGGTGACACGAAGCAGGCACGTTAGCCACCTCCCAAACCCTGAGGCTCCTCCTGGGAGGAGCCTGCGGGCCCCCAGTCCAGCCTCTGCGCCACGATGCTCCTTAGTGCCGCTCCCGGTTCGCTGCCCCGGCCTCTAGCTCTGGCCGGAACCTCGCTGGATTGGCGATAAATGGCACCCATGCACCACGTGTAAGCTTGGGGTCCAGATGTGACCATGGCTCGTCTCTTCTTCCCATCGATTGGGGGATTGTTCGGGCTTCGTGTCATCGTGTTGGCAGGAAGGCCAGCACCGCCCCCCTGAGACCTCCCTGAAGACACATAGAAACTTAGGACACAACGCAGCCCATCTCTTTGTTTTAAAACACCTTTACAGGGCTACGATTTCTGTTCCGTCAATTAGACACATCTCACGTGTAGTATTTGATCAATTTTCATACATGTCTACACCCAGAAAGCCATCGCCACAATCAAGAGAGCTAACATGTCCACCACTCCCCAAGACGGGCAATTTTCCGATTCCCATATTTACCCCTTCCCACCGCCGTCCCTCCCTGGTAACCATAAGTTTGTTTCTCTATGTCTGTGGCTCTATTTGTCTTTTGCAGTTAAGATCATTTCTGTCTTTTTTCCTTAGATTTCACATGGAAGTTGTGTCATGCGGCATTTTTCTCTCTTCTGGCTTACTTCACTCAGAATGACTATCTCTGTGTCCAACCATGTTGCCGCAAATGGCATGGTTCCATCCTTTTTCACGGCTGTGTAGTATTCCGCGGCATAAAAAGACAACTACTTCTTTATCCAGTCACCAGTCGTTAGATGTTGGGGTTAGTTCCACGTCCTGGCTAATACAAATAGGGCTGCTGTGAGCATTGAGGTGCATGGGACTTTTTGAGTTAGAGTTTTCTCTTGACATATCCCCAGGCGTGGGAAGGCTGGATCATCAGGTAAGTCCATTTGTAGGTTTTTAAGGAACCTCCATCCCGTCTTCTCTAGTGACAATGCAGCCCGTCTTCCTGAAGCAGAGCCATGCTCACAAAGTAACGGATATTCCTAGAGGTCAGACATGACGTGCATTCAGCTTGGCCTGTTCCAGAAGAAGGGGGCAGTCTGGCAGGGCTGGAGGAGAGTGACCAGGGGAGTGTGGGACAGGCAGGATTCACACCACGTGGGGACATGACAGGCTGGGATAAGGAGCCTGGGCTTCCAGTCATGCCTTGGTAAGCATGGGGCACTGGTTCCAGGACTCCCCACAGATGCCAAAATCCATGGATGCTGATGCCTCTTATACAAAAGGACATAGGACTTTATTTTTTACATACAGACGTATTTTTCTTCCACGTTGTTGTCGTTTTTACAATGTTGCGTCGAATTCCAGTCTAGAGCACAATTTTCCACTTATGCATAAACATACCCATACAGTCATTGTCACATTCTCTTTCGCTGTGTCCTCCTGTGTACTTTAAATCATCTCTAGGTGACGCGCGGCATGCAAGGCAACGTGAATGCTATGTAAGCGGTTGCCGGTGTGTGGCAAGTTCAATTGTCGCTTTTCGAAACTTTCCGTTTTTTCCCGAATATTTTCAACCCACAGTTAGTTGAATCGGCTGGATCGGGAGCCCCTAGATACAGAGAACCCCCAAGCCCTTCCCACCTCGGAAATTTCCACTGGAAGCGCTGAAGGGGCCCAAAGAGAGGACAAGAGCGCCCTCTAGCGGCTGCAAACGCTGAGGCATTCCTTCAGCCTATGCAGCGCGGGAGAGAAGGTTTCGGGCCGACTAGCGCAAAAGGAGGGCCCGCCTGGACAGGAAGGAGGAAGGACGACAGCGGAAGCCAGCTCGCACCCTTCCTGGAGCTAGCTGGTTGCAGTGAGGGACGCCGAGGAACTGGGGACACGTCGCGTGGGGAGGCGGGGGGGCAATCCTGGCGGCCAGGAGCAGGGTTCACACAGCTGGCACCCAGTTTGCACGATCAAAATGACAAGGAGAGGGGGTGGGGGGAAGGGGCTGCCTCAGCACCGGGATCCTGACAAGGGCCATAGCGCCGCGACCTCAGCTAATGCGGCTCCCCTGCTAAGCCAGAAAAAGGAAACTGTGAGGCAAGATACTGCAGATTCCACCGCAGCCACACGGATGACTAGATCTCTAACCTGACAAAATGGAACCCTCGGAAACAGGAATCTTCCCTTGCTTCTACATTCTGACCTTGGGACAGGGAGCCACACTTCTCTGACGGGAACCGTCTTTACTCCGGCAGAGAGCTCAGTTTTCCAGGAATAAGTATGGAGAAAAAGTGTGCCGTGATGGTTTAGCAGTTCAAAGCGGAAGCCCGTCTTAGAGACGGGAAAAACCTGCTTCTCAATGAAGTCGAGGTATGGCACGAAGCAGGAGGAAGTTTAAGGAAATCTCTCTTAATATCCATTCACCAGACAAGACTAGCCAGTCCTAAAAAGGCAGCACGTTAAATCAAGGAAGATTCTTGCTTCCTTTCTGGGGCGGGAGGGGGGCGGGGGGACATGAGAAACAATGCCGCATTTTAAAACGAGCCTTAGGGCCCTAGATACGGAGAGTGTTGTTGGGTGTTGAGGCTGAGAGGTGTTGCTGAGGAGAACATAAAGCTGCGTATAGACTGGTATGGGTTCCAAGTCTACCGCTGGAAAAAAATTAGCCAATCATGAGTCCATTTGATTGGGAAAGAAGTAAATACCTCAAAAATGGGAAAGACATGGGATTAAATAGCGGTAGCGAGCAATTAAATCCAAGATGTTTATACCTATATTTTCATTGCGAATGCAACAAACTGAAAGCAACTGTCTAAAAAGCAGTAACTGTAGCCCGCGCACGCGCACGCGCACACACGCACACAATGGGGAACAGCAGAGAGGTAAAATATGCTAAATGTATCATGATTGAGAAACAAGATCTAATAGATTATCCCGTTTTTGAGACTGTTATAGCAATACTGGTCCAATTATACATAAAGTTATGAACTTAGAGATGACTTACTAAAACTTAGAGGGAATTTTAATTGGAAGACAATATAGCTTCCAAATCATTGAAGAGAAAACTAACCTCAAAAAAATTAATCAATGCAGCTAAGATGGAGTAACGGAGACCGTATTTACCATCGTAGGATAGACCCCAATGTGGATAAAATCTATGAAGCAATGCTTTTTAAGCCATGTGAAAACGATCATCCACTAGGACCTCGTCCTGCCGCCTCCATACCCAGGCTGCTAGGCCTCCTACTGCCACTACCAAGGATGTCCACCAGGTGGCGACATTGCCCCCCTCTGCTCCTGCTGCAGAGCCAGTCCTGAGCAGCCCTGCTCCAGGTTTTGGCAGGCCGCTCCCAGAAGCGCGCTCGTGGGCCTTGCTCCCTTTTAGCCACCAGCAAAGGGATCGAGGATGAGCACTGAGCCTCCTTACTCATCGAAGATCTAGGAACCTATCTGATTTCTGAGCAGCCCTTTACCCTCGTCTGCCGTCAGGTACCCTCCACCCGACTTGCAGAGTCCGCGGCTTGGGCAGCCTGCACGCTGGCCCCGGCCCGTCAGAATCTCTTCCCCCCACCCCCACCCCACCCCCACCCCCCCCCACCCCCCGGCCAAGAGGCCACGCGCGGTCGTGAGCAGGGCTCCAGGCCTCTGGAGCCGCGCCGCTTGGACTGCGTCCTGGCCCTGGGCTCGCGAGCTCCATGCCCTTGGCTGAGTCACTTAACATCTCTAAGCTAGTTTCCTCATCAGTACAATGAGGGCATAATCGGTATGGGAGGGGGGGGAATCAGAATCTGGGGGGGACTACATTTCTGGTGATTGAAGATTATTTTCAGTTTGAATTATACAGTGAGGGACACCATACAGTTTTTACTACTGCAGACTTCTGAAGGACAGCTTCTAGTATTCTTAAAACTAATGCATGCACGTACACACAAACACACGTGCACACACACTGACTCTGCTCCGCCTACATCCCCACGCACACACACACACGGAGTCATGGACCACACACACCCCCACAACATACACACAACCACACACGTCCTCAGGCGCGCGCACACACACGCAAAGTCACTGTCACGTGCCACACACGTCCAGGCTCAACTTTAGAATTCCCAGACTCAGGGGAGTCCTGCAAAGAAAGCGACAGTGCGGGGAGAGCCGATTCCCAGTCTCTGACCGCCAGCCTGACCCTTTTCTTCCCAATGCTGGGTCCATCCCATGCCCCAAGGGGCCTTGGATGTGCACAGGGGGACACTCAGACCTCTCAGACCTCACATCCGGGCTCTGTCCGTAACCTCCATGCCAACAGCTGCCCGTTGGCCTCTCTGTGAGTCCTGGGATGCTGAACTCCGGGGAGAGCCGGTGCAGAAACTACAAGTGGGTCAGGGGCTGCTGGGGCAGGGCATTCGGGGTCCTGGGATTCCAGAGCACGGGGTGGAGCCAATGGGCGTGTCCCCTTGGCCCTGCTGACTCCACCCCGTAGAGGGCGTGGCCAGAGGGAGTGTCAGGGCCAGAGGGACCCTCTGTAGTTCAGGACCCAGGACAGCGCGGGGGGGTGTCGGGGGTGGGGGTTGGGGGGCCGCCCCTTGCCGTGGTCTAAGGGCAGAAGCCCTAAGGAAGGGCCGGAGGAGGCTGTAAGGTATCCTCACTGCCATCAATTAAAAAAAAAAGCAAAAGCCCGCCGCAGGCGAGGGTGGGGAGGGTTTTGCTAGAACAAGGGAAGACGCTCGCAGAGGTCTGGCCGCAGAGGGCTGGGGGGCTTGCCAGGCTGATGAGGAACCGAGAGGCCGTCGGCCTCTAAACTCCACACGAATTCCTCCGGGTGACCCTGAGATGCAGGGAGACACGGAAAGCACGGTAAACACAGGCCGGAAGCTCAGCAGCCTGTTGCTTGCTTCACCGTCCGTCTGGCGTCCCCTCTGCTAGCAAGCAGCCTTTACCGCATCACCCACGGCTGACCCGGCTCAGGATTCCAGCTGATGTTCCACGGGTGGCATCACTTGCTGGTGACACGAAGCAGGCACGTTAGCCACCTCCCAAACCCTGAGGCTCCTCCTGGGAGGAGCCTGCGGGCCCCCAGTCCAGCCTCTGCGCCACGATGCTCCTTAGTGCCGCTCCCGGTTCGCTGCCCCGGCCTCTAGCTCTGGCCGGAACCTCGCTGGATTGGCGATAAATGGCACCCATGCACCACGTGTAAGCTTGGGGTCCAGATGTGACCATGGCTCGTCTCTTCTTCCCATCGATTGGGGGATTGTTCGGGCTTCGTGTCATCGTGTTGGCAGGAAGGCCAGCACCGCCCCCCTGAGACCTCCCTGAAGACACATAGAAACTTAGGACACAACGCAGCCCATCTCTTTGTTTTAAAACACCTTTACAGGGCTACGATTTCTGTTCCGTCAATTAGACACATCTCACGTGTAGTATTTGATCAATTTTCATACATGTCTACACCCAGAAAGCCATCGCCACAATCAAGAGAGCTAACATGTCCACCACTCCCCAAGACGGGCAATTTTCCGATTCCCATATTTACCCCTTCCCACCGCCGTCCCTCCCTGGTAACCATAAGTTTGTTTCTCTATGTCTGTGGCTCTATTTGTCTTTTGCAGTTAAGATCATTTCTGTCTTTTTTCCTTAGATTTCACATGGAAGTTGTGTCATGCGGCATTTTTCTCTCTTCTGGCTTACTTCACTCAGAATGACTATCTCTGTGTCCAACCATGTTGCCGCAAATGGCATGGTTCCATCCTTTTTCACGGCTGTGTAGTATTCCGCGGCATAAAAAGACAACTACTTCTTTATCCAGTCACCAGTCGTTAGATGTTGGGGTTAGTTCCACGTCCTGGCTAATACAAATAGGGCTGCTGTGAGCATTGAGGTGCATGGGACTTTTTGAGTTAGAGTTTTCTCTTGACATATCCCCAGGCGTGGGAAGGCTGGATCATCAGGTAAGTCCATTTGTAGGTTTTTAAGGAACCTCCATCCCGTCTTCTCTAGTGACAATGCAGCCCGTCTTCCTGAAGCAGAGCCATGCTCACAAAGTAACGGATATTCCTAGAGGTCAGACATGACGTGCATTCAGCTTGGCCTGTTCCAGAAGAAGGGGGCAGTCTGGCAGGGCTGGAGGAGAGTGACCAGGGGAGTGTGGGACAGGCAGGATTCACACCACGTGGGGACATGACAGGCTGGGATAAGGAGCCTGGGCTTCCAGTCATGCCTTGGTAAGCATGGGGCACTGGTTCCAGGACTCCCCACAGATGCCAAAATCCATGGATGCTGATGCCTCTTATACAAAAGGACATAGGACTTTATTTTTTACATACAGACGTATTTTTCTTCCACGTTGTTGTCGTTTTTACAATGTTGCGTCGAATTCCAGTCTAGAGCACAATTTTCCACTTATGCATAAACATACCCATACAGTCATTGTCACATTCTCTTTCGCTGTGTCCTCCTGTGTACTTTAAATCATCTCTAGGTGACGCGCGGCATGCAAGGCAACGTGAATGCTATGTAAGCGGTTGCCGGTGTGTGGCAAGTTCAATTGTCGCTTTTCGAAACTTTCCGTTTTTTCCCGAATATTTTCAACCCACAGTTAGTTGAATCGGCTGGATCGGGAGCCCCTAGATACAGAGAACCCCCAAGCCCTTCCCACCTCGGAAATTTCCACTGGAAGCGCTGAAGGGGCCCAAAGAGAGGACAAGAGCGCCCTCTAGCGGCTGCAAACGCTGAGGCATTCCTTCAGCCTATGCAGCGCGGGAGAGAAGGTTTCGGGCCGACTAGCGCAAAAGGAGGGCCCGCCTGGACAGGAAGGAGGAAGGACGACAGCGGAAGCCAGCTCGCACCCTTCCTGGAGCTAGCTGGTTGCAGTGAGGGACGCCGAGGAACTGGGGACACGTCGCGTGGGGAGGCGGGGGGGCAATCCTGGCGGCCAGGAGCAGGGTTCACACAGCTGGCACCCAGTTTGCACGATCAAAATGACAAGGAGAGGGGGTGGGGGGAAGGGGCTGCCTCAGCACCGGGATCCTGACAAGGGCCATAGCGCCGCGACCTCAGCTAATGCGGCTCCCCTGCTAAGCCAGAAAAAGGAAACTGTGAGGCAAGATACTGCAGATTCCACCGCAGCCACACGGATGACTAGATCTCTAACCTGACAAAATGGAACCCTCGGAAACAGGAATCTTCCCTTGCTTCTACATTCTGACCTTGGGACAGGGAGCCACACTTCTCTGACGGGAACCGTCTTTACTCCGGCAGAGAGCTCAGTTTTCCAGGAATAAGTATGGAGAAAAAGTGTGCCGTGATGGTTTAGCAGTTCAAAGCGGAAGCCCGTCTTAGAGACGGGAAAAACATGCTTCTCAATGAAGTCGAGGTATGGCACGAAGCAGGAGGAAGTTTAAGGAAATCTCTCTTAATATCCATTCACCAGACAAGACTAGCCAGTCCTAAAAAGGCAGCACGTTAAATCAAGGAAGATTCTTGCTTCCTTTCTGGGGCGGGAGGGGGGCGGGGGGACATGAGAAACAATGCCGCATTTTAAAACGAGCCTTGGGGCCCTAGATACGGAGAGTGTTGTTGGGTGTTGAGGCTGAGAGGTGTTGCTGAGGAGAACATAAAGCTGCGTATAGACTGGTATGGGTTCCAAGTCTACCGCTGGAAAAAAATTAGCCAATCATGAGTCCATTTGATTGGGAAAGAAGTAAATACCTCAAAAATGGGAAAGACATGGGATTAAATAGCGGTAGCGAGCAATTAAATCCAAGATGTTTATACCTATATTTTCATTGCGAATGCAACAAACTGAAAGCAACTGTCTAAAAAGCAGTAACTGTAGCCCGCGCACGCGCACGCGCACACACGCACACAATGGGGAACAGCAGAGAGGTAAAATATGCTAAATGTATCATGATTGAGAAACAAGATCTAATAGATTATCCCGTTTTTGAGACTGTTATAGCAATACTGGTCCAATTATACATAAAGTTATGAACTTAGAGATGACTTACTAAAACTTAGAGGGAATTTTAATTGGAAGACAATATAGCTTCCAAATCATTGAAGAGAAAACTAACCTCAAAAAAATTAATCAATGCAGCTAAGATGGAGTAACGGAGACCGTATTTACCATCGTAGGATAGACCCCAATGTGGATAAAATCTATGAAGCAATGCTTTTTAAGCCATGTGAAAACGATCATCCACTAGGACCTCGTCCTGCCGCCTCCATACCCAGGCTGCTAGGCCTCCTACTGCCACTACCAAGGATGTCCACCAGGTGGCGACATTGCCCCCCTCTGCTCCTGCTGCAGAGCCAGTCCTGAGCAGCCCTGCTCCAGGTTTTGGCAGGCCGCTCCCAGAAGCGCGCTCGTGGGCCTTGCTCCCTTTTAGCCACCAGCAAAGGGATCGAGGATGAGCACTGAGCCTCCTTACTCATCGAAGATCTAGGAACCTATCTGATTTCTGAGCAGCCCTTTACCCTCGTCTGCCGTCAGGTACCCTCCACCCGACTTGCAGAGTCCGCGGCTTGGGCAGCCTGCACGCTGGCCCCGGCCCGTCAGAATCTCTTCCCCCCACCCCCACCCCACCCCCACCCCCCCCCCACCCCCCGGCCAAGAGGCCACGCGCGGTCGTGAGCAGGGCTCCAGGCCTCTGGAGCCGCGCCGCTTGGACTGCGTCCTGGCCCTGGGCTCGCGAGCTCCATGCCCTTGGCTGAGTCACTTAACATCTCTAAGCTAGTTTCCTCATCAGTACAATGAGGGCATAATCGGTATGGGAGGGGGGGGAATCAGAATCTGGGGGGGACTACATTTCTGGTGATTGAAGATTATTTTCAGTTTGAATTATACAGTGAGGGACACCATACAGTTTTTACTACTGCAGACTTCTGAAGGACAGCTTCTAGTATTCTTAAAACTAATGCATGCACGTACACACAAACACACGTGCACACACACTGACTCTGCTCCGCCTACATCCCCACGCACACACACACACGGAGTCATGGACCACACACACCCCCACAACATACACACAACCACACACGTCCTCAGGCGCGCGCACACACACGCAAAGTCACTGTCACGTGCCACACACGTCCAGGCTCAACTTTAGAATTCCCAGACTCAGGGGAGTCCTGCAAAGAAAGCGACAGTGCGGGGAGAGCCGATTCCCAGTCTCTGACCGCCAGCCTGACCCTTTTCTTCCCAATGCTGGGTCCATCCCATGCCCCAAGGGGCCTTGGATGTGCACAGGGGGACACTCAGACCTCTCAGACCTCACATCCGGGCTCTGTCCGTAACCTCCATGCCAACAGCTGCCCGTTGGCCTCTCTGTGAGTCCTGGGATGCTGAACTCCGGGGAGAGCCGGTGCAGAAACTACAAGTGGGTCAGGGGCTGCTGGGGCAGGGCATTCGGGGTCCTGGGATTCCAGAGCACGGGGTGGAGCCAATGGGCGTGTCCCCTTGGCCCTGCTGACTCCACCCCGTAGAGGGCGTGGCCAGAGGGAGTGTCAGGGCCAGAGGGACCCTCTGTAGTTCAGGACCCAGGACAGCGCGGGGGGGTGTCGGGGGTGGGGGTTGGGGGGCCGCCCCTTGCCGTGGTCTAAGGGCAGAAGCCCTAAGGAAGGGCCGGAGGAGGCTGTAAGGTATCCTCACTGCCATCAATTAAAAAAAAAAGCAAAAGCCCGCCGCAGGCGAGGGTGGGGAGGGTTTTGCTAGAACAAGGGAAGACGCTCGCAGAGGTCTGGCCGCAGAGGGCTGGGGGGCTTGCCAGGCTGATGAGGAACCGAGAGGCCGTCGGCCTCTAAACTCCACACGAATTCCTCCGGGTGACCCTGAGATGCAGGGAGACACGGAAAGCACGGTAAACACAGGCCGGAAGCTCAGCAGCCTGTTGCTTGCTTCACCGTCCGTCTGGCGTCCCCTCTGCTAGCAAGCAGCCTTTACCGCATCACCCACGGCTGACCCGGCTCAGGATTCCAGCTGATGTTCCACGGGTGGCATCACTTGCTGGTGACACGAAGCAGGCACGTTAGCCACCTCCCAAACCCTGAGGCTCCTCCTGGGAGGAGCCTGCGGGCCCCCAGTCCAGCCTCTGCGCCACGATGCTCCTTAGTGCCGCTCCCGGTTCGCTGCCCCGGCCTCTAGCTCTGGCCGGAACCTCGCTGGATTGGCGATAAATGGCACCCATGCACCACGTGTAAGCTTGGGGTCCAGATGTGACCATGGCTCGTCTCTTCTTCCCATCGATTGGGGGATTGTTCGGGCTTCGTGTCATCGTGTTGGCAGGAAGGCCAGCACCGCCCCCCTGAGACCTCCCTGAAGACACATAGAAACATAGGACACAACGCAGCCCATCTCTTTGTTTTAAAACACCTTTACAGGGCTACGATTTCTGTTCCGTCAATTAGACACATCTCACGTGTAGTATTTGATCAATTTTCATACATGTCTACACCCAGAAAGCCATCGCCACAATCAAGAGAGCTAACATGTCCACCACTCCCCAAGACGGGCAATTTTCCGATTCCCATATTTACCCCTTCCCACCGCCGTCCCTCCCTGGTAACCATAAGTTTGTTTCTCTATGTCTGTGGCTCTATTTGTCTTTTGCAGTTAAGATCATTTCTGTCTTTTTTCCTTAGATTTCACATGGAAGTTGTGTCATGCGGCATTTTTCTCTCTTCTGGCTTACTTCACTCAGAATGACTATCTCTGTGTCCAACCATGTTGCCGCAAATGGCATGGTTCCATCCTTTTTCACGGCTGTGTAGTATTCCGCGGCATAAAAAGACAACTACTTCTTTATCCAGTCACCAGTCGTTAGATGTTGGGGTTAGTTCCACGTCCTGGCTAATACAAATAGGGCTGCTGTGAGCATTGAGGTGCATGGGACTTTTTGAGTTAGAGTTTTCTCTTGACATATCCCCAGGCGTGGGAAGGCTGGATCATCAGGTAAGTCCATTTGTAGGTTTTTAAGGAACCTCCATCCCGTCTTCTCTAGTGACAATGCAGCCCGTCTTCCTGAAGCAGAGCCATGCTCACAAAGTAACGGATATTCCTAGAGGTCAGACATGACGTGCATTCAGCTTGGCCTGTTCCAGAAGAAGGGGGCAGTCTGGCAGGGCTGGAGGAGAGTGACCAGGGGAGTGTGGGACAGGCAGGATTCACACCACGTGGGGACATGACAGGCTGGGATAAGGAGCCTGGGCTTCCAGTCATGCCTTGGTAAGCATGGGGCACTGGTTCCAGGACTCCCCACAGATGCCAAAATCCATGGATGCTGATGCCTCTTATACAAAAGGACATAGGACTTTATTTTTTACATACAGACGTATTTTTCTTCCACGTTGTTGTCGTTTTTACAATGTTGCGTCGAATTCCAGTCTAGAGCACAATTTTCCACTTATGCATAAACATACCCATACAGTCATTGTCACATTCTCTTTCGCTGTGTCCTCCTGTGTACTTTAAATCATCTCTAGGTGACGCGCGGCATGCAAGGCAACGTGAATGCTATGTAAGCGGTTGCCGGTGTGTGGCAAGTTCAATTGTCGCTTTTCGAAACTTTCCGTTTTTTCCCGAATATTTTCAACCCACAGTTAGTTGAATCGGCTGGATCGGGAGCCCCTAGATACAGAGAACCCCCAAGCCCTTCCCACCTCGGAAATTTCCACTGGAAGCGCTGAAGGGGCCCAAAGAGAGGACAAGAGCGCCCTCTAGCGGCTGCAAACGCTGAGGCATTCCTTCAGCCTATGCAGCGCGGGAGAGAAGGTTTCGGGCCGACTAGCGCAAAAGGAGGGCCCGCCTGGACAGGAAGGAGGAAGGACGACAGCGGAAGCCAGCTCGCACCCTTCCTGGAGCTAGCTGGTTGCAGTGAGGGACGCCGAGGAACTGGGGACACGTCGCGTGGGGAGGCGGGGGGGCAATCCTGGCGGCCAGGAGCAGGGTTCACACAGCTGGCACCCAGTTTGCACGATCAAAATGACAAGGAGAGGGGGTGGGGGGAAGGGGCTGCCTCAGCACCGGGATCCTGACAAGGGCCATAGCGCCGCGACCTCAGCTAATGCGGCTCCCCTGCTAAGCCAGAAAAAGGAAACTGTGAGGCAAGATACTGCAGATTCCACCGCAGCCACACGGATGACTAGATCTCTAACCTGACAAAATGGAACCCTCGGAAACAGGAATCTTCCCTTGCTTCTACATTCTGACCTTGGGACAGGGAGCCACACTTCTCTGACGGGAACCGTCTTTACTCCGGCAGAGAGCTCAGTTTTCCAGGAATAAGTATGGAGAAAAAGTGTGCCGTGATGGTTTAGCAGTTCAAAGCGGAAGCCCGTCTTAGAGACGGGAAAAACATGCTTCTCAATGAAGTCGAGGTATGGCACGAAGCAGGAGGAAGTTTAAGGAAATCTCTCTTAATATCCATTCACCAGACAAGACTAGCCAGTCCTAAAAAGGCAGCACGTTAAATCAAGGAAGATTCTTGCTTCCTTTCTGGGGCGGGAGGGGGGCGGGGGGACATGAGAAACAATGCCGCATTTTAAAACGAGCCTTGGGGCCCTAGATACGGAGAGTGTTGTTGGGTGTTGAGGCTGAGAGGTGTTGCTGAGGAGAACATAAAGCTGCGTATAGACTGGTATGGGTTCCAAGTCTACCGCTGGAAAAAAATTAGCCAATCATGAGTCCATTTGATTGGGAAAGAAGTAAATACCTCAAAAATGGGAAAGACATGGGATTAAATAGCGGTAGCGAGCAATTAAATCCAAGATGTTTATACCTATATTTTCATTGCGAATGCAACAAACTGAAAGCAACTGTCTAAAAAGCAGTAACTGTAGCCCGCGCACGCGCACGCGCACACACGCACACAATGGGGAACAGCAGAGAGGTAAAATATGCTAAATGTATCATGATTGAGAAACAAGATCTAATAGATTATCCCGTTTTTGAGACTGTTATAGCAATACTGGTCCAATTATACATAAAGTTATGAACTTAGAGATGACTTACTAAAACTTAGAGGGAATTTTAATTGGAAGACAATATAGCTTCCAAATCATTGAAGAGAAAACTAACCTCAAAAAAATTAATCAATGCAGCTAAGATGGAGTAACGGAGACCGTATTTACCATCGTAGGATAGACCCCAATGTGGATAAAGTCTATGAAGCAATGCTTTTTAAGCCATGTGAAAACGATCATCCACTAGGACCTCGTCCTGCCGCCTCCATACCCAGGCTGCTAGGCCTCCTACTGCCACTACCAAGGATGTCCACCAGGTGGCGACATTGCCCCCCTCTGCTCCTGCTGCAGAGCCAGTCCTGAGCAGCCCTGCTCCAGGTTTTGGCAGGCCGCTCCCAGAAGCGCGCTCGTGGGCCTTGCTCCCTTTTAGCCACCAGCAAAGGGATCGAGGATGAGCACTGAGCCTCCTTACTCATCGAAGATCTAGGAACCTATCTGATTTCTGAGCAGCCCTTTACCCTCGTCTGCCGTCAGGTACTCTCCACCCGACTTGCAGAGTCCGCGGCTTGGGCAGCCTGCACGCTGGCCCCGGCCCGTCAGAATCTCTTCCCCCCACCCCCACCCCACCCCCACCCCCCCCCACCCCCCGGCCAAGAGGCCACGCGCGGTCGTGAGCAGGGCTCCAGGCCTCTGGAGCCGCGCCGCTTGGACTGCGTCCTGGCCCTGGGCTCGCGAGCTCCATGCCCTTGGCTGAGTCACTTAACATCTCTAAGCTAGTTTCCTCATCAGTACAATGAGGGCATAATCGGTATGGGAGGGGGGGGGAATCAGAATCTGGGGGGGACTACATTTCTGGTGATTGAAGATTATTTTCAGTTTGAATTATACAGTGAGGGACACCATACAGTTTTTACTACTGCAGACTTCTGAAGGACAGCTTCTAGTATTCTTAAAACTAATGCATGCACGTACACACAAACACACGTGCACACACACTGACTCTGCTCCGCCTACATCCCCACGCACACACACACACGGAGTCATGGACCACACACACCCCCACAACATACACACAACCACACACGTCCTCAGGCGCGCGCACACACACGCAAAGTCACTGTCACGTGCCACACACGTCCAGGCTCAACTTTAGAATTCCCAGACTCAGGGGAGTCCTGCAAAGAAAGCGACAGTGCGGGGAGAGCCGATTCCCAGTCTCTGACCGCCAGCCTGACCCTTTTCTTCCCAATGCTGGGTCCATCCCATGCCCCAAGGGGCCTTGGATGTGCACAGGGGGACACTCAGACCTCTCAGACCTCACATCCGGGCTCTGTCCGTAACCTCCATGCCAACAGCTGCCCGTTGGCCTCTCTGTGAGTCCTGGGATGCTGAACTCCGGGGAGAGCCGGTGCAGAAACTACAAGTGGGTCAGGGGCTGCTGGGGCAGGGCATTCGGGGTCCTGGGATTCCAGAGCACGGGGTGGAGCCAATGGGCGTGTCCCCTTGGCCCTGCTGACTCCACCCCGTAGAGGGCGTGGCCAGAGGGAGTGTCAGGGCCAGAGGGACCCTCTGTAGTTCAGGACCCAGGACAGCGCGGGGGGGTGTCGGGGGTGGGGGTTGGGGGGCCGCCCCTTGCCGTGGTCTAAGGGCAGAAGCCCTAAGGAAGGGCCGGAGGAGGCTGTAAGGTATCCTCACTGCCATCAATTAAAAAAAAAAGCAAAAGCCCGCCGCAGGCGAGGGTGGGGAGGGTTTTGCTAGAACAAGGGAAGACGCTCGCAGAGGTCTGGCCGCAGAGGGCTGGGGGGCTTGCCAGGCTGATGAGGAACCGAGAGGCCGTCGGCCTCTAAACTCCACACGAATTCCTCCGGGTGACCCTGAGATGCAGGGAGACACGGAAAGCACGGTAAACACAGGCCGGAAGCTCAGCAGCCTGTTGCTTGCTTCACCGTCCGTCTGGCGTCCCCTCTGCTAGCAAGCAGCCTTTACCGCATCACCCACGGCTGACCCGGCTCAGGATTCCAGCTGATGTTCCACGGGTGGCATCACTTGCTGGTGACACGAAGCAGGCACGTTAGCCACCTCCCAAACCCTGAGGCTCCTCCTGGGAGGAGCCTGCGGGCCCCCAGTCCAGCCTCTGCGCCACGATGCTCCTTAGTGCCGCTCCCGGTTCGCTGCCCCGGCCTCTAGCTCTGGCCGGAACCTCGCTGGATTGGCGATAAATGGCACCCATGCACCACGTGTAAGCTTGGGGTCCAGATGTGACCATGGCTCGTCTCTTCTTCCCATCGATTGGGGGATTGTTCGGGCTTCGTGTCATCGTGTTGGCAGGAAGGCCAGCACCGCCCCCCTGAGACCTCCCTGAAGACACATAGAAACATAGGACACAACGCAGCCCATCTCTTTGTTTTAAAACACCTTTACAGGGCTACGATTTCTGTTCCGTCAATTAGACACATCTCACGTGTAGTATTTGATCAATTTTCATACATGTCTACACCCAGAAAGCCATCGCCACAATCAAGAGAGCTAACATGTCCACCACTCCCCAAGACGGGCAATTTTCCGATTCCCATATTTACCCCTTCCCACCGCCGTCCCTCCCTGGTAACCATAAGTTTGTTTCTCTATGTCTGTGGCTCTATTTGTCTTTTGCAGTTAAGATCATTTCTGTCTTTTTTCCTTAGATTTCACATGGAAGTTGTGTCATGCGGCATTTTTCTCTCTTCTGGCTTACTTCACTCAGAATGACTATCTCTGTGTCCAACCATGTTGCCGCAAATGGCATGGTTCCATCCTTTTTCACGGCTGTGTAGTATTCCGCGGCATAAAAAGACAACTACTTCTTTATCCAGTCACCAGTCGTTAGATGTTGGGGTTAGTTCCACGTCCTGGCTAATACAAATAGGGCTGCTGTGAGCATTGAGGTGCATGGGACTTTTTGAGTTAGAGTTTTCTCTTGACATATCCCCAGGCGTGGGAAGGCTGGATCATCAGGTAAGTCCATTTGTAGGTTTTTAAGGAACCTCCATCCCGTCTTCTCTAGTGACAATGCAGCCCGTCTTCCTGAAGCAGAGCCATGCTCACAAAGTAACGGATATTCCTAGAGGTCAGACATGACGTGCATTCAGCTTGGCCTGTTCCAGAAGAAGAGGGCAGTCTGGCAGGGCTGGAGGAGAGTGACCAGGGGAGTGTGGGACAGGCAGGATTCACACCACGTGGGGACATGACAGGCTGGGATAAGGAGCCTGGGCTTCCAGTCATGCCTTGGTAAGCATGGGGCACTGGTTCCAGGACTCCCCACAGACGCCAAAATCCATGGATGCTGATGCCTCTTATACAAAAGGACATAGGACTTTATTTTTTACATACAGACGTATTTTTCTTCCACGTTGTTGTCGTTTTTACAATGTTGCGTCGAATTCCAGTCTAGAGCACAATTTTCCACTTATGCATAAACATACCCATACAGTCATTGTCACATTCTCTTTCGCTGTGTCCTCCTGTGTACTTTAAATCATCTCTAGGTGACGCGCGGCATGCAAGGCAACGTGAATGCTATGTAAGCGGTTGCCGGTGTGTGGCAAGTTCAATTGTCGCTTTTCGAAACTTTCCGTTTTTTCCCGAATATTTTCAACCCACAGTTAGTTGAATCGGCTGGATCGGGAGCCCCTAGATACAGAGAACCCCCAAGCCCTTCCCACCTCGGAAATTTCCACTGGAAGCGCTGAAGGGGCCCAAAGAGAGGACAAGAGCGCCCTCTAGCGGCTGCAAACGCTGAGGCATTCCTTCAGCCTATGCAGCGCGGGAGAGAAGGTTTCGGGCCGACTAGCGCAAAAGGAGGGCCCGCCTGGACAGGAAGGAGGAAGGACGACAGCGGAAGCCAGCTCGCACCCTTCCTGGAGCTAGCTGGTTGCAGTGAGGGACGCCGAGGAACTGGGGACACGTCGCGTGGGGAGGCGGGGGGGCAATCCTGGCGGCCAGGAGCAGGGTTCACACAGCTGGCACCCAGTTTGCACGATCAAAATGACAAGGAGAGGGGGTGGGGGGAAGGGGCTGCCTCAGCACCGGGATCCTGACAAGGGCCATAGCGCCGCGACCTCAGCTAATGCGGCTCCCCTGCTAAGCCAGAAAAAGGAAACTGTGAGGCAAGATACTGCAGATTCCACCGCAGCCACACGGATGACTAGATCTCTAACCTGACAAAATGGAACCCTCGGAAACAGGAATCTTCCCTTTCTTCTACATTCTGACCTTGGGACAGGGAGCCACACTTCTCTGACGGGAACCGTCTTTACTCCGGCAGAGAGCTCAGTTTTCCAGGAATAAGTATGGAGAAAAAGTGTGCCGTGATGGTTTAGCAGTTCAAAGCGGAAGCCCGTCTTAGAGACGGGAAAAACATGCTTCTCAATGAAGTCGAGGTATGGCACGAAGCAGGAGGAAGTTTAAGGAAATCTCTCTTAATATCCATTCACCAGACAAGACTAGCCAGTCCTAAAAAGGCAGCACGTTAAATCAAGGAAGATTCTTGCTTCCTTTCTGGGGCGGGAGGGGGGCGGGGGGACATGAGAAACAATGCCGCATTTTAAAACGAGCCTTGGGGCCCTAGATACGGAGAGTGTTGTTGGGTGTTGAGGCTGAGAGGTGTTGCTGAGGAGAACATAAAGCTGCGTATAGACTGGTATGGGTTCCAAGTCTACCGCTGGAAAAAAATTAGCCAATCATGAGTCCATTTGATTGGGAAAGAAGTAAATACCTCAAAAATGGGAAAGACATGGGATTAAATAGCGGTAGCGAGCAATTAAATCCAAGATGTTTATACCTATATTTTCATTGCGAATGCAACAAACTGAAAGCAACTGTCTAAAAAGCAGTAACTGTAGCCCGCGCACGCGCACGCGCACACACGCACACAATGGGGAACAGCAGAGAGGTAAAATATGCTAAATGTATCATGATTGAGAAACAAGATCTAATAGATTATCCCGTTTTTGAGACTGTTATAGCAATACTGGTCCAATTATACATAAAGTTATGAACTTAGAGATGACTTATTAAAACTTAGAGGGAATTTTAATTGGAAGACAATATAGCTTCCAAATCATTGAAGAGAAAACTAACCTCAAAAAAATTAATCAATGCAGCTAAGATGGAGTAACGGAGACCGTATTTACCATCGTAGGATAGACCCCAATGTGGATAAAGTCTATGAAGCAATGCTTTTTAAGCCATGTGAAAACGATCATCCACTAGGACCTCGTCCTGCCGCCTCCATACCCAGGCTGCTAGGCCTCCTACTGCCACTACCAAGGATGTCCACCAGGTGGCGACATTGCCCCCCTCTGCTCCTGCTGCAGAGCCAGTCCTGAGCAGCCCTGCTCCAGGTTTTGGCAGGCCGCTCCCAGAAGCGCGCTCGTGGGCCTTGCTCCCTTTTAGCCACCAGCAAAGGGATCGAGGATGAGCACTGAGCCTCCTTACTCATCGAAGATCTAGGAACCTATCTGATTTCTGAGCAGCGCTTTACCCTCGTCTGCCGTCAGGTACTCTCCACCCGACTTGCAGAGTCCGCGGCTTGGGCAGCCTGCACGCTGGCCCCGGCCCGTCAGAATCTCTTCCCCCCACCCCCACCCCACCCCCACCCCCCCCACCCCCCGGCCAAGAGGCCACGCGCGGTCGTGAGCAGGGCTCCAGGCCTCTGGAGCCGCGCCGCTTGGACTGCGTCCTGGCCCTGGGCTCGCGAGCTCCATGCCCTTGGCTGAGTCACTTAACATCTCTAAGCTAGTTTCCTCATCAGTACAATGAGGGCATAATCGGTATGGGAGGGGGGGGGAATCAGAATCTGGGGGGGACTACATTTCTGGTGATTGAAGATTATTTTCAGTTTGAATTATACAGTGAGGGACACCATACAGTTTTTACTACTGCAGACTTCTGAAGGACAGCTTCTAGTATTCTTAAAACTAATGCATGCACGTACACACAAACACACGTGCACACACACTGACTCTGCTCCGCCTACATCCCCACGCACACACACACACGGAGTCATGGACCACACACACCCCCACAACATACACACAACCACACACGTCCTCAGGCGCGCGCACACACACGCAAAGTCACTGTCACGTGCCACACACGTCCAGGCTCAACTTTAGAATTCCCAGACTCAGGGGAGTCCTGCAAAGAAAGCGACAGTGCGGGGAGAGCCGATTCCCAGTCTCTGACCGCCAGCCTGACCCTTTTCTTCCCAATGCTGGGTCCATCCCATGCCCCAAGGGGCCTTGGATGTGCACAGGGGGACACTCAGACCTCTCAGACCTCACATCCGGGCTCTGTCCGTAACCTCCATGCCAACAGCTGCCCGTTGGCCTCTCTGTGAGTCCTGGGATGCTGAACTCCGGGGAGAGCCGGTGCAGAAACTACAAGTGGGTCAGGGGCTGCTGGGGCAGGGCATTCGGGGTCCTGGGATTCCAGAGCACGGGGTGGAGCCAATGGGCGTGTCCCCTTGGCCCTGCTGACTCCACCCCGTAGAGGGCGTGGCCAGAGGGAGTGTCAGGGCCAGAGGGACCCTCTGTAGTTCAGGACCCAGGACAGCGCGGGGGGGTGTCGGGGGTGGGGGTTGGGGGGCCGCCCCTTGCCGTGGTCTAAGGGCAGAAGCCCTAAGGAAGGGCCGGAGGAGGCTGTAAGGTATCCTCACTGCCATCAATTAAAAAAAAAAGCAAAAGCCCGCCGCAGGCGAGGGTGGGGAGGGTTTTGCTAGAACAAGGGAAGACGCTCGCAGAGGTCTGGCCGCAGAGGGCTGGGGGGCTTGCCAGGCTGATGAGGAACCGAGAGGCCGTCGGCCTCTAAACTCCACACGAATTCCTCCGGGTGACCCTGAGATGCAGGGAGACACGGAAAGCACGGTAAACACAGGCCGGAAGCTCAGCAGCCTGTTGCTTGCTTCACCGTCCGTCTGGCGTCCCCTCTGCTAGCAAGCAGCCTTTACCGCATCACCCACGGCTGACCCGGCTCAGGATTCCAGCTGATGTTCCACGGGTGGCATCACTTGCTGGTGACACGAAGCAGGCACGTTAGCCACCTCCCAAACCCTGAGGCTCCTCCTGGGAGGAGCCTGCGGGCCCCCAGTCCAGCCTCTGCGCCACGATGCTCCTTAGTGCCGCTCCCGGTTCGCTGCCCCGGCCTCTAGCTCTGGCCGGAACCTCGCTGGATTGGCGATAAATGGCACCCATGCACCACGTGTAAGCTTGGGGTCCAGATGTGACCATGGCTCGTCTCTTCTTCCCATCGATTGGGGGATTGTTCGGGCTTCGTGTCATCGTGTTGGCAGGAAGGCCAGCACCGCCCCCCTGAGACCTCCCTGAAGACACATAGAAACATAGGACACAACGCAGCCCATCTCTTTGTTTTAAAACACCTTTACAGGGCTACGATTTCTGTTCCGTCAATTAGACACATCTCACGTGTAGTATTTGATCAATTTTCATACATGTCTACACCCAGAAAGCCATCGCCACAATCAAGAGAGCTAACATGTCCACCACTCCCCAAGACGGGCAATTTTCCGATTCCCATATTTACCCCTTCCCACCGCCGTCCCTCCCTGGTAACCATAAGTTTGTTTCTCTATGTCTGTGGCTCTATTTGTCTTTTGCAGTTAAGATCATTTCTGTCTTTTTTCCTTAGATTTCACATGGAAGTTGTGTCATGCGGCATTTTTCTCTCTTCTGGCTTACTTCACTCAGAATGACTATCTCTGTGTCCAACCATGTTGCCGCAAATGGCATGGTTCCATCCTTTTTCACGGCTGTGTAGTATTCCGCGGCATAAAAAGACAACTACTTCTTTATCCAGTCACCAGTCGTTAGATGTTGGGGTTAGTTCCACGTCCTGGCTAATACAAATAGGGCTGCTGTGAGCATTGAGGTGCATGGGACTTTTTGAGTTAGAGTTTTCTCTTGACATATCCCCAGGCGTGGGAAGGCTGGATCATCAGGTAAGTCCATTTGTAGGTTTTTAAGGAACCTCCATCCCGTCTTCTCTAGTGACAATGCAGCCCGTCTTCCTGAAGCAGAGCCATGCTCACAAAGTAACGGATATTCCTAGAGGTCAGACATGACGTGCATTCAGCTTGGCCTGTTCCAGAAGAAGAGGGCAGTCTGGCAGGGCTGGAGGAGAGTGACCAGGGGAGTGTGGGACAGGCAGGATTCACACCACGTGGGGACATGACAGGCTGGGATAAGGAGCCTGGGCTTCCAGTCATGCCTTGGTAAGCATGGGGCACTGGTTCCAGGACTCCCCACAGATGCCAAAATCCATGGATGCTGATGCCTCTTATACAAAAGGACATAGGACTTTATTTTTTACATACAGACGTATTTTTCTTCCACGTTGTTGTCGTTTTTACAATGTTGCGTCGAATTCCAGTCTAGAGCACAATTTTCCACTTATGCATAAACATACCCATACAGTCATTGTCACATTCTCTTTCGCTGTGTCCTCCTGTGTACTTTAAATCATCTCTAGGTGACGCGCGGCATGCAAGGCAACGTGAATGCTATGTAAGCGGTTGCCGGTGTGTGGCAAGTTCAATTGTCGCTTTTCGAAACTTTCCGTTTTTTCCCGAATATTTTCAACCCACAGTTAGTTGAATCGGCTGGATCGGGAGCCCCTAGATACAGAGAACCCCCAAGCCCTTCCCACCTCGGAAATTTCCACTGGAAGCGCTGAAGGGGCCCAAAGAGAGGACAAGAGCGCCCTCTAGCGGCTGCAAACGCTGAGGCATTCCTTCAGCCTATGCAGCGCGGGAGAGAAGGTTTCGGGCCGACTAGCGCAAAAGGAGGGCCCGCCTGGACAGGAAGGAGGAAGGACGACAGCGGAAGCCAGCTCGCACCCTTCCTGGAGCTAGCTGGTTGCAGTGAGGGACGCCGAGGAACTGGGGACACGTCGCGTGGGGAGGCGGGGGGGCAATCCTGGCGGCCAGGAGCAGGGTTCACACAGCTGGCACCCAGTTTGCACGATCAAAATGACAAGGAGAGGGGGTGGGGGGAAGGGGCTGCCTCAGCACCGGGATCCTGACAAGGGCCATAGCGCCGCGACCTCAGCTAATGCGGCTCCCCTGCTAAGCCAGAAAAAGGAAACTGTGAGGCAAGATACTGCAGATTCCACCGCAGCCACACGGATGACTAGATCTCTAACCTGACAAAATGGAACCCTCGGAAACAGGAATCTTCCCTTTCTTCTACATTCTGACCTTGGGACAGGGAGCCACACTTCTCTGACGGGAACCGTCTTTACTCCGGCAGAGAGCTCAGTTTTCCAGGAATAAGTATGGAGAAAAAGTGTGCCGTGATGGTTTAGCAGTTCAAAGCGGAAGCCCGTCTTAGAGACGGGAAAAACCTGCTTCTCAATGAAGTCGAGGTATGGCACGAAGCAGGAGGAAGTTTAAGGAAATCTCTCTTAATATCCATTCACCAGACAAGACTAGCCAGTCCTAAAAAGGCAGCACGTTAAATCAAGGAAGATTCTTGCTTCCTTTCTGGGGCGGGAGGGGGGCGGGGGGACATGAGAAACAATGCCGCATTTTAAAACGAGCCTTGGGGCCCTAGATACGGAGAGTGTTGTTGGGTGTTGAGGCTGAGAGGTGTTGCTGAGGAGAACATAAAGCTGCGTATAGACTGGTATGGGTTCCAAGTCTACCGCTGGAAAAAAATTAGCCAATCATGAGTCCATTTGATTGGGAAAGAAGTAAATACCTCAAAAATGGGAAAGACATGGGATTAAATAGCGGTAGCGAGCAATTAAATCCAAGATGTTTATACCTATATTTTCATTGCGAATGCAACAAACTGAAAGCAACTGTCTAAAAAGCAGTAACTGTAGCCCGCGCACGCGCACGCGCACACACGCACACAATGGGGAACAGCAGAGAGGTAAAATATGCTAAATGTATCATGATTGAGAAACAAGATCTAATAGATTATCCCGTTTTTGAGACTGTTATAGCAATACTGGTCCAATTATACATAAAGTTATGAACTTAGAGATGACTTATTAAAACGTAGAGGGAATTTTAATTGGAAGACAATATAGCTTCCAAATCATTGAAGAGAAAACTAACCTCAAAAAAATTAATCAATGCAGCTAAGATGGAGTAACGGAGACCGTATTTACCATCGTAGGATAGACCCCAATGTGGATAAAATCTATGAAGCAATGCTTTTTAAGCCATGTGAAAACGATCATCCACTAGGACCTCGTCCTGCCGCCTCCATACCCAGGCTGCTAGGCCTCCTACTGCCACTACCAAGGATGTCCACCAGGTGGCGACATTGCCCCCCCTCTGCTCCTGCTGCAGAGCCAGTCCTGAGCAGCCCTGCTCCAGGTTTTGGCAGGCCGCTCCCAGAAGCGCGCTCGTGGGCCTTGCTCCCTTTTAGCCACCAGCAAAGGGATCGAGGATGAGCACTGAGCCTCCTTACTCATCGAAGATCTAGGAACCTATCTGATTTCTGAGCAGCCCTTTACCCTCGTCTGCCGTCAGGTACTCTCCACCCGACTTGCAGAGTCCGCGGCTTGGGCAGCCTGCACGCTGGCCCCGGCCCGTCAGAATCTCTTCCCCCCACCCCCACCCCACCCCCACCCCCCCCCACCCCCCGGCCAAGAGGCCACGCGCGGTCGTGAGCAGGGCTCCAGGCCTCTGGAGCCGCGCCGCTTGGACTGCGTCCTGGCCCTGGGCTCGCGAGCTCCATGCCCTTGGCTGAGTCACTTAACATCTCTAAGCTAGTTTCCTCATCAGTACAATGAGGGCATAATCGGTATGGGAGGGGGGGGAATCAGAATCTGGGGGGGACTACATTTCTGGTGATTGAAGATTATTTTCAGTTTGAATTATACAGTGAGGGACACCATACAGTTTTTACTACTGCAGACTTCTGAAGGACAGCTTCTAGTATTCTTAAAACTAATGCATGCACGTACACACAAACACACGTGCACACACACTGACTCTGCTCCGCCTACATCCCCACGCACACACACACACGGAGTCATGGACCACACACACCCCCACAACATACACACAACCACACACGTCCTCAGGCGCGCGCACACACACGCAAAGTCACTGTCACGTGCCACACACGTCCAGGCTCAACTTTAGAATTCCCAGACTCAGGGGAGTCCTGCAAAGAAAGCGACAGTGCGGGGAGAGCCGATTCCCAGTCTCTGACCGCCAGCCTGACCCTTTTCTTCCCAATGCTGGGTCCATCCCATGCCCCAAGGGGCCTTGGATGTGCACAGGGGGACACTCAGACCTCTCAGACCTCACATCCGGGCTCTGTCCGTAACCTCCATGCCAACAGCTGCCCGTTGGCCTCTCTGTGAGTCCTGGGATGCTGAACTCCGGGGAGAGCCGGTGCAGAAACTACAAGTGGGTCAGGGGCTGCTGGGGCAGGGCATTCGGGGTCCTGGGATTCCAGAGCACGGGGTGGAGCCAATGGGCGTGTCCCCTTGGCCCTGCTGACTCCACCCCGTAGAGGGCGTGGCCAGAGGGAGTGTCAGGGCCAGAGGGACCCTCTGTAGTTCAGGACCCAGGACAGCGCGGGGGGTGTCGGGGGTGGGGGTTGGGGGGCCGCCCCTTGCCGTGGTCTAAGGGCAGAAGCCCTAAGGAAGGGCCGGAGGAGGCTGTAAGGTATCCTCACTGCCATCAATTAAAAAAAAAAGCAAAAGCCCGCCGCAGGCGAGGGTGGGGAGGGTTTTGCTAGAACAAGGGAAGACGCTCGCAGAGGTCTGGCCGCAGAGGGCTGGGGGGCTTGCCAGGCTGATGAGGAACCGAGAGGCCGTCGGCCTCTAAACTCCACACGAATTCCTCCGGGTGACCCTGAGATGCAGGGAGACACGGAAAGCACGGTAAACACAGGCCGGAAGCTCAGCAGCCTGTTGCTTGCTTCACCGTCCGTCTGGCGTCCCCTCTGCTAGCAAGCAGCCTTTACCGCATCACCCACGGCTGACCCGGCTCAGGATTCCAGCTGATGTTCCACGGGTGGCATCACTTGCTGGTGACACGAAGCAGGCACGTTAGCCACCTCCCAAACCCTGAGGCTCCTCCTGGGAGGAGCCTGCGGGCCCCCAGTCCAGCCTCTGCGCCACGATGCTCCTTAGTGCCGCTCCCGGTTCGCTGCCCCGGCCTCTAGCTCTGGCCGGAACCTCGCTGGATTGGCGATAAATGGCACCCATGCACCACGTGTAAGCTTGGGGTCCAGATGTGACCATGGCTCGTCTCTTCTTCCCATCGATTGGGGGATTGTTCGGGCTTCGTGTCATCGTGTTGGCAGGAAGGCCAGCACCGCCCCCCTGAGACCTCCCTGAAGACACATAGAAACATAGGACACAACGCAGCCCATCTCTTTGTTTTAAAACACCTTTACAGGGCTACGATTTCTGTTCCGTCAATTAGACACATCTCACGTGTAGTATTTGATCAATTTTCATACATGTCTACACCCAGAAAGCCATCGCCACAATCAAGAGAGCTAACATGTCCACCACTCCCCAAGACGGGCAATTTTCCGATTCCCATATTTACCCCTTCCCACCGCCGTCCCTCCCTGGTAACCATAAGTTTGTTTCTCTATGTCTGTGGCTCTATTTGTCTTTTGCAGTTAAGATCATTTCTGTCTTTTTTCCTTAGATTTCACATGGAAGTTGTGTCATGCGGCATTTTTCTCTCTTCTGGCTTACTTCACTCAGAATGACTATCTCTGTGTCCAACCATGTTGCCGCCAATGGCATGGTTCCATCCTTTTTCACGGCTGTGTAGTATTCCGCGGCATAAAAAGACAACTACTTCTTTATCCAGTCACCAGTCGTTAGATGTTGGGGTTAGTTCCACGTCCTGGCTAATACAAATAGGGCTGCTGTGAGCATTGAGGTGCATGGGACTTTTTGAGTTAGAGTTTTCTCTTGACATATCCCCAGGCGTGGGAAGGCTGGATCATCAGGTAAGTCCATTTGTAGGTTTTTAAGGAACCTCCATCCCGTCTTCTCTAGTGACAATGCAGCCCGTCTTCCTGAAGCAGAGCCATGCTCACAAAGTAACGGATATTCCTAGAGGTCAGACATGACGTGCATTCAGCTTGGCCTGTTCCAGAAGAAGAGGGCAGTCTGGCAGGGCTGGAGGAGAGTGACCAGGGGAGTGTGGGACAGGCAGGATTCACACCACGTGGGGACATGACAGGCTGGGATAAGGAGCCTGGGCTTCCAGTCATGCCTTGGTAAGCATGGGGCACTGGTTCCAGGACTCCCCACAGATGCCAAAATCCATGGATGCTGATGCCTCTTATACAAAAGGACATAGGACTTTATTTTTTACATACAGACGTATTTTTCTTCCACGTTGTTGTCGTTTTTACAATGTTGCGTCGAATTCCAGTCTAGAGCACAATTTTCCACTTATGCATAAACATACCCATACAGTCATTGTCACATTCTCTTTCGCTGTGTCCTCCTGTGTACTTTAAATCATCTCTAGGTGACGCGCGGCATGCAAGGCAACGTGAATGCTATGTAAGCGGTTGCCGGTGTGTGGCAAGTTCAATTGTCGCTTTTCGAAACTTTCCGTTTTTTCCCGAATATTTTCAACCCACAGTTAGTTGAATCGGCTGGATCGGGAGCCCCTAGATACAGAGAACCCCCAAGCCCTTCCCACCTCGGAAATTTCCACTGGAAGCGCTGAAGGGGCCCAAAGAGAGGACAAGAGCGCCCTCTAGCGGCTGCAAACGCTGAGGCATTCCTTCAGCCTATGCAGCGCGGGAGAGAAGGTTTCGGGCCGACTAGCGCAAAAGGAGGGCCCGCCTGGACAGGAAGGAGGAAGGACGACAGCGGAAGCCAGCTCGCACCCTTCCTGGAGCTAGCTGGTTGCAGTGAGGGACGCCGAGGAACTGGGGACACGTCGCGTGGGGAGGCGGGGGGGCAATCCTGGCGGCCAGGAGCAGGGTTCACACAGCTGGCACCCAGTTTGCACGATCAAAATGACAAGGAGAGGGGGTGGGGGGAAGGGGCTGCCTCAGCACCGGGATCCTGACAAGGGCCATAGCGCCGCGACCTCAGCTAATGCGGCTCCCCTGCTAAGCCAGAAAAAGGAAACTGTGAGGCAAGATACTGCAGATTCCACCGCAGCCACACGGATGACTAGATCTCTAACCTGACAAAATGGAACCCTCGGAAACAGGAATCTTCCCTTTCTTCTACATTCTGACCTTGGGACAGGGAGCCACACTTCTCTGACGGGAACCGTCTTTACTCCGGCAGAGAGCTCAGTTTTCCAGGAATAAGTATGGAGAAAAAGTGTGCCGTGATGGTTTAGCAGTTCAAAGCGGAAGCCCGTCTTAGAGACGGGAAAAACCTGCTTCTCAATGAAGTCGAGGTATGGCACGAAGCAGGAGGAAGTTTAAGGAAATCTCTCTTAATATCCATTCACCAGACAAGACTAGCCAGTCCTAAAAAGGCAGCACGTTAAATCAAGGAAGATTCTTGCTTCCTTTCTGGGGCGGGAGGGGGGCGGGGGGACATGAGAAACAATGCCGCATTTTAAAACGAGCCTTGGGGCCCTAGATACGGAGAGTGTTGTTGGGTGTTGAGGCTGAGAGGTGTTGCTGAGGAGAACATAAAGCTGCGTATAGACTGGTATGGGTTCCAAGTCTACCGCTGGAAAAAAATTAGCCAATCATGAGTCCATTTGATTGGGAAAGAAGTAAATACCTCAAAAATGGGAAAGACATGGGATTAAATAGCGGTAGCGAGCAATTAAATCCAAGATGTTTATACCTATATTTTCATTGCGAATGCAACAAACTGAAAGCAACTGTCTAAAAAGCAGTAACTGTAGCCCGCGCACGCGCACGCGCACACACGCACACAATGGGGAACAGCAGAGAGGTAAAATATGCTAAATGTATCATGATTGAGAAACAAGATCTAATAGATTATCCCGTTTTTGAGACTGTTATAGCAATACTGGTCCAATTATACATAAAGTTATGAACTTAGAGATGACTTACTAAAACTTAGAGGGAATTTTAATTGGAAGACAATATAGCTTCCAAATCATTGAAGAGAAAACTAACCTCAAAAAAATTAATCAATGCAGCTAAGATGGAGTAACGGAGACCGTATTTACCATCGTAGGATAGACCCCAATGTGGATAAAATCTATGAAGCAATGCTTTTTAAGCCATGTGAAAACGATCATCCACTAGGACCTCGTCCTGCCGCCTCCATACCCAGGCTGCTAGGCCTCCTACTGCCACTACCAAGGATGTCCACCAGGTGGCGACATTGCCCCCCTCTGCTCCTGCTGCAGAGCCAGTCCTGAGCAGCCCTGCTCCAGGTTTTGGCAGGCCGCTCCCAGAAGCGCGCTCGTGGGCCTTGCTCCCTTTTAGCCACCAGCAAAGGGATCGAGGATGAGCACTGAGCCTCCTTACTCATCGAAGATCTAGGAACCTATCTGATTTCTGAGCAGCCCTTTACCCTCGTCTGCCGTCAGGTACCCTCCACCCGACTTGCAGAGTCCGCGGCTTGGGCAGCCTGCACGCTGGCCCCGGCCCGTCAGAATCTCTTCCCCCCACCCCCACCCCACCCCCACCCCCCCCACCCCCCGGCCAAGAGGCCACGCGCGGTCGTGAGCAGGGCTCCAGGCCTCTGGAGCCGCGCCGCTTGGACTGCGTCCTGGCCCTGGGCTCGCGAGCTCCATGCCCTTGGCTGAGTCACTTAACATCTCTAAGCTAGTTTCCTCATCAGTACAATGAGGGCATAATCGGTATGGGAGGGGGGGGAATCAGAATCTGGGGGGGACTACATTTCTGGTGATTGAAGATTATTTTCAGTTTGAATTATACAGTGAGGGACACCATACAGTTTTTACTACTGCAGACTTCTGAAGGACAGCTTCTAGTATTCTTAAAACTAATGCATGCACGTACACACAAACACACGTGCACACACACTGACTCTGCTCCGCCTACATCCCCACGCACACACACACACGGAGTCATGGACCACACACACCCCCACAACATACACACAACCACACACGTCCTCAGGCGCGCGCACACACACGCAAAGTCACTGTCACGTGCCACACACGTCCAGGCTCAACTTTAGAATTCCCAGACTCAGGGGAGTCCTGCAAAGAAAGCGACAGTGCGGGGAGAGCCGATTCCCAGTCTCTGACCGCCAGCCTGACCCTTTTCTTCCCAATGCTGGGTCCATCCCATGCCCCAAGGGGCCTTGGATGTGCACAGGGGGACACTCAGACCTCTCAGACCTCACATCCGGGCTCTGTCCGTAACCTCCATGCCAACAGCTGCCCGTTGGCCTCTCTGTGAGTCCTGGGATGCTGAACTCCGGGGAGAGCCGGTGCAGAAACTACAAGTGGGTCAGGGGCTGCTGGGGCAGGGCATTCGGGGTCCTGGGATTCCAGAGCACGGGGTGGAGCCAATGGGCGTGTCCCCTTGGCCCTGCTGACTCCACCCCGTAGAGGGCGTGGCCAGAGGGAGTGTCAGGGCCAGAGGGACCCTCTGTAGTTCAGGACCCAGGACAGCGCGGGGGGGTGTCGGGGGTGGGGGTTGGGGGGCCGCCCCTTGCCGTGGTCTAAGGGCAGAAGCCCTAAGGAAGGGCCGGAGGAGGCTGTAAGGTATCCTCACTGCCATCAATTAAAAAAAAAAGCAAAAGCCCGCCGCAGGCGAGGGTGGGGAGGGTTTTGCTAGAACAAGGGAAGACGCTCGCAGAGGTCTGGCCGCAGAGGGCTGGGGGGCTTGCCAGGCTGATGAGGAACCGAGAGGCCGTCGGCCTCTAAACTCCACACGAATTCCTCCGGGTGACCCTGAGATGCAGGGAGACACGGAAAGCACGGTAAACACAGGCCGGAAGCTCAGCAGCCTGTTGCTTGCTTCACCGTCCGTCTGGCGTCCCCTCTGCTAGCAAGCAGCCTTTACCGCATCACCCACGGCTGACCCGGCTCAGGATTCCAGCTGATGTTCCACGGGTGGCATCACTTGCTGGTGACACGAAGCAGGCACGTTAGCCACCTCCCAAACCCTGAGGCTCCTCCTGGGAGGAGCCTGCGGGCCCCCAGTCCAGCCTCTGCGCCACGATGCTCCTTAGTGCCGCTCCCGGTTCGCTGCCCCGGCCTCTAGCTCTGGCCGGAACCTCGCTGGATTGGCGATAAATGGCACCCATGCACCACGTGTAAGCTTGGGGTCCAGATGTGACCATGGCTCGTCTCTTCTTCCCATCGATTGGGGGATTGTTCGGGCTTCGTGTCATCGTGTTGGCAGGAAGGCCAGCACCGCCCCCCTGAGACCTCCCTGAAGACACATAGAAACATAGGACACAACGCAGCCCATCTCTTTGTTTTAAAACACCTTTACAGGGCTACGATTTCTGTTCCGTCAATTAGACACATCTCACGTGTAGTATTTGATCAATTTTCATACATGTCTACACCCAGAAAGCCATCGCCACAATCAAGAGAGCTAACATGTCCACCACTCCCCAAGACGGGCAATTTTCCGATTCCCATATTTACCCCTTCCCACCGCCGTCCCTCCCTGGTAACCATAAGTTTGTTTCTCTATGTCTGTGGCTCTATTTGTCTTTTGCAGTTAAGATCATTTCTGTCTTTTTTCCTTAGATTTCACATGGAAGTTGTGTCATGCGGCATTTTTCTCTCTTCTGGCTTACTTCACTCAGAATGACTATCTCTGTGTCCAACCATGTTGCCGCCAATGGCATGGTTCCATCCTTTTTCACGGCTGTGTAGTATTCCGCGGCATAAAAAGACAACTACTTCTTTATCCAGTCACCAGTCGTTAGATGTTGGGGTTAGTTCCACGTCCTGGCTAATACAAATAGGGCTGCTGTGAGCATTGAGGTGCATGGGACTTTTTGAGTTAGAGTTTTCTCTTGACATATCCCCAGGCGTGGGAAGGCTGGATCATCAGGTAAGTCCATTTGTAGGTTTTTAAGGAACCTCCATCCCGTCTTCTCTAGTGACAATGCAGCCCGTCTTCCTGAAGCAGAGCCATGCTCACAAAGTAACGGATATTCCTAGAGGTCAGACATGACGTGCATTCAGCTTGGCCTGTTCCAGAAGAAGGGGGCAGTCTGGCAGGGCTGGAGGAGAGTGACCAGGGGAGTGTGGGACAGGCAGGATTCACACCACGTGGGGACATGACAGGCTGGGATAAGGAGCCTGGGCTTCCAGTCATGCCTTGGTAAGCATGGGGCACTGGTTCCAGGACTCCCCACAGATGCCAAAATCCATGGATGCTGATGCCTCTTATACAAAAGGACATAGGACTTTATTTTTTACATACAGACGTATTTTTCTTCCACGTTGTTGTCGTTTTTACAATGTTGCGTCGAATTCCAGTCTAGAGCACAATTTTCCACTTATGCATAAACATACCCATACAGTCATTGTCACATTCTCTTTCGCTGTGTCCTCCTGTGTACTTTAAATCATCTCTAGGTGACGCGCGGCATGCAAGGCAACGTGAATGCTATGTAAGCGGTTGCCGGTGTGTGGCAAGTTCAATTGTCGCTTTTCGAAACTTTCCGTTTTTTCCCGAATATTTTCAACCCACAGTTAGTTGAATCGGCTGGATCGGGAGCCCCTAGATACAGAGAACCCCCAAGCCCTTCCCACCTCGGAAATTTCCACTGGAAGCGCTGAAGGGGCCCAAAGAGAGGACAAGAGCGCCCTCTAGCGGCTGCAAACGCTGAGGCATTCCTTCAGCCTATGCAGCGCGGGAGAGAAGGTTTCGGGCCGACTAGCGCAAAAGGAGGGCCCGCCTGGACAGGAAGGAGGAAGGACGACAGCGGAAGCCAGCTCGCACCCTTCCTGGAGCTAGCTGGTTGCAGTGAGGGACGCCGAGGAACTGGGGACACGTCGCGTGGGGAGGCGGGGGGGCAATCCTGGCGGCCAGGAGCAGGGTTCACACAGCTGGCACCCAGTTTGCACGATCAAAATGACAAGGAGAGGGGGTGGGGGGAAGGGGCTGCCTCAGCACCGGGATCCTGACAAGGGCCATAGCGCCGCGACCTCAGCTAATGCGGCTCCCCTGCTAAGCCAGAAAAAGGAAACTGTGAGGCAAGATACTGCAGATTCCACCGCAGCCACACGGATGACTAGATCTCTAACCTGACAAAATGGAACCCTCGGAAACAGGAATCTTCCCTTTCTTCTACATTCTGACCTTGGGACAGGGAGCCACACTTCTCTGACGGGAACCGTCTTTACTCCGGCAGAGAGCTCAGTTTTCCAGGAATAAGTATGGAGAAAAAGTGTGCCGTGATGGTTTAGCAGTTCAAAGCGGAAGCCCGTCTTAGAGACGGGAAAAACATGCTTCTCAATGAAGTCGAGGTATGGCACGAAGCAGGAGGAAGTTTAAGGAAATCTCTCTTAATATCCATTCACCAGACAAGACTAGCCAGTCCTAAAAAGGCAGCACGTTAAATCAAGGAAGATTCTTGCTTCCTTTCTGGGGCGGGAGGGGGGCGGGGGGACATGAGAAACAATGCCGCATTTTAAAACGAGCCTTGGGGCCCTAGATACGGAGAGTGTTGTTGGGTGTTGAGGCTGAGAGGTGTTGCTGAGGAGAACATAAAGCTGCGTATAGACTGGTATGGGTTCCAAGTCTACCGCTGGAAAAAAATTAGCCAATCATGAGTCCATTTGATTGGGAAAGAAGTAAATACCTCAAAAATGGGAAAGACATGGGATTAAATAGCGGTAGCGAGCAATTAAATCCAAGATGTTTATACCTATATTTTCATTGCGAATGCAACAAACTGAAAGCAACTGTCTAAAAAGCAGTAACTGTAGCCCGCGCACGCGCACGCGCACACACGCACACAATGGGGAACAGCAGAGAGGTAAAATATGCTAAATGTATCATGATTGAGAAACAAGATCTAATAGATTATCCCGTTTTTGAGACTGTTATAGCAATACTGGTCCAATTATACATAAAGTTATGAACTTAGAGATGACTTACTAAAACTTAGAGGGAATTTTAATTGGAAGACAATATAGCTTCCAAATCATTGAAGAGAAAACTAACCTCAAAAAAATTAATCAATGCAGCTAAGATGGAGTAACGGAGACCGTATTTACCATCGTAGGATAGACCCCAATGTGGATAAAATCTATGAAGCAATGCTTTTTAAGCCATGTGAAAACGATCATCCACTAGGACCTCGTCCTGCCGCCTCCATACCCAGGCTGCTAGGCCTCCTACTGCCACTACCAAGGATGTCCACCAGGTGGCGACATTGCCCCCCTCTGCTCCTGCTGCAGAGCCAGTCCTGAGCAGCCCTGCTCCAGGTTTTGGCAGGCCGCTCCCAGAAGCGCGCTCGTGGGCCTTGCTCCCTTTTAGCCACCAGCAAAGGGATCGAGGATGAGCACTGAGCCTCCTTACTCATCGAAGATCTAGGAACCTATCTGATTTCTGAGCAGCCCTTTACCCTCGTCTGCCGTCAGGTACCCTCCACCCGACTTGCAGAGTCCGCGGCTTGGGCAGCCTGCACGCTGGCCCCGGCCCGTCAGAATCTCTTCCCCCCACCCCCACCCCACCCCCACCCCCCCCCACCCCCCGGCCAAGAGGCCACGCGCGGTCGTGAGCAGGGCTCCAGGCCTCTGGAGCCGCGCCGCTTGGACTGCGTCCTGGCCCTGGGCTCGCGAGCTCCATGCCCTTGGCTGAGTCACTTAACATCTCTAAGCTAGTTTCCTCATCAGTACAATGAGGGCATAATCGGTATGGGAGGGGGGGGAATCAGAATCTGGGGGGGACTACATTTCTGGTGATTGAAGATTATTTTCAGTTTGAATTATACAGTGAGGGACACCATACAGTTTTTACTACTGCAGACTTCTGAAGGACAGCTTCTAGTATTCTTAAAACTAATGCATGCACGTACACACAAACACACGTGCACACACACTGACTCTGCTCCGCCTACATCCCCACGCACACACACACACGGAGTCATGGACCACACACACCCCCACAACATACACACAACCACACACGTCCTCAGGCGCGCGCACACACACGCAAAGTCACTGTCACGTGCCACACACGTCCAGGCTCAACTTTAGAATTCCCAGACTCAGGGGAGTCCTGCAAAGAAAGCGACAGTGCGGGGAGAGCCGATTCCCAGTCTCTGACCGCCAGCCTGACCCTTTTCTTCCCAATGCTGGGTCCATCCCATGCCCCAAGGGGCCTTGGATGTGCACAGGGGGACACTCAGACCTCTCAGACCTCACATCCGGGCTCTGTCCGTAACCTCCATGCCAACAGCTGCCCGTTGGCCTCTCTGTGAGTCCTGGGATGCTGAACTCCGGGGAGAGCCGGTGCAGAAACTACAAGTGGGTCAGGGGCTGCTGGGGCAGGGCATTCGGGGTCCTGGGATTCCAGAGCACGGGGTGGAGCCAATGGGCGTGTCCCCTTGGCCCTGCTGACTCCACCCCGTAGAGGGCGTGGCCAGAGGGAGTGTCAGGGCCAGAGGGACCCTCTGTAGTTCAGGACCCAGGACAGCGCGGGGGGGTGTCGGGGGTGGGGGTTGGGGGGCCGCCCCTTGCCGTGGTCTAAGGGCAGAAGCCCTAAGGAAGGGCCGGAGGAGGCTGTAAGGTATCCTCACTGCCATCAATTAAAAAAAAAAGCAAAAGCCCGCCGCAGGCGAGGGTGGGGAGGGTTTTGCTAGAACAAGGGAAGACGCTCGCAGAGGTCTGGCCGCAGAGGGCTGGGGGGCTTGCCAGGCTGATGAGGAACCGAGAGGCCGTCGGCCTCTAAACTCCACACGAATTCCTCCGGGTGACCCTGAGATGCAGGGAGACACGGAAAGCACGGTAAACACAGGCCGGAAGCTCAGCAGCCTGTTGCTTGCTTCACCGTCCGTCTGGCGTCCCCTCTGCTAGCAAGCAGCCTTTACCGCATCACCCACGGCTGACCCGGCTCAGGATTCCAGCTGATGTTCCACGGGTGGCATCACTTGCTGGTGACACGAAGCAGGCACGTTAGCCACCTCCCAAACCCTGAGGCTCCTCCTGGGAGGAGCCTGCGGGCCCCCAGTCCAGCCTCTGCGCCACGATGCTCCTTAGTGCCGCTCCCGGTTCGCTGCCCCGGCCTCTAGCTCTGGCCGGAACCTCGCTGGATTGGCGATAAATGGCACCCATGCACCACGTGTAAGCTTGGGGTCCAGATGTGACCATGGCTCGTCTCTTCTTCCCATCGATTGGGGGATTGTTCGGGCTTCGTGTCATCGTGTTGGCAGGAAGGCCAGCACCGCCCCCCTGAGACCTCCCTGAAGACACATAGAAACATAGGACACAACGCAGCCCATCTCTTTGTTTTAAAACACCTTTACAGGGCTACGATTTCTGTTCCGTCAATTAGACACATCTCACGTGTAGTATTTGATCAATTTTCATACATGTCTACACCCAGAAAGCCATCGCCACAATCAAGAGAGCTAACATGTCCACCACTCCCCAAGACGGGCAATTTTCCGATTCCCATATTTACCCCTTCCCACCGCCGTCCCTCCCTGGTAACCATAAGTTTGTTTCTCTATGTCTGTGGCTCTATTTGTCTTTTGCAGTTAAGATCATTTCTGTCTTTTTTCCTTAGATTTCACATGGAAGTTGTGTCATGCGGCATTTTTCTCTCTTCTGGCTTACTTCACTCAGAATGACTATCTCTGTGTCCAACCATGTTGCCGCCAATGGCATGGTTCCATCCTTTTTCACGGCTGTGTAGTATTCCGCGGCATAAAAAGACAACTACTTCTTTATCCAGTCACCAGTCGTTAGATGTTGGGGTTAGTTCCACGTCCTGGCTAATACAAATAGGGCTGCTGTGAGCATTGAGGTGCATGGGACTTTTTGAGTTAGAGTTTTCTCTTGACATATCCCCAGGCGTGGGAAGGCTGGATCATCAGGTAAGTCCATTTGTAGGTTTTTAAGGAACCTCCATCCCGTCTTCTCTAGTGACAATGCAGCCCGTCTTCCTGAAGCAGAGCCATGCTCACAAAGTAACGGATATTCCTAGAGGTCAGACATGACGTGCATTCAGCTTGGCCTGTTCCAGAAGAAGGGGGCAGTCTGGCAGGGCTGGAGGAGAGTGACCAGGGGAGTGTGGGACAGGCAGGATTCACACCACGTGGGGACATGACAGGCTGGGATAAGGAGCCTGGGCTTCCAGTCATGCCTTGGTAAGCATGGGGCACTGGTTCCAGGACTCCCCACAGATGCCAAAATCCATGGATGCTGATGCCTCTTATACAAAAGGACATAGGACTTTATTTTTTACATACAGACGTATTTTTCTTCCACGTTGTTGTCGTTTTTACAATGTTGCGTCGAATTCCAGTCTAGAGCACAATTTTCCACTTATGCATAAACATACCCATACAGTCATTGTCACATTCTCTTTCGCTGTGTCCTCCTGTGTACTTTAAATCATCTCTAGGTGACGCGCGGCATGCAAGGCAACGTGAATGCTATGTAAGCGGTTGCCGGTGTGTGGCAAGTTCAATTGTCGCTTTTCGAAACTTTCCGTTTTTTCCCGAATATTTTCAACCCACAGTTAGTTGAATCGGCTGGATCGGGAGCCCCTAGATACAGAGAACCCCCAAGCCCTTCCCACCTCGGAAATTTCCACTGGAAGCGCTGAAGGGGCCCAAAGAGAGGACAAGAGCGCCCTCTAGCGGCTGCAAACGCTGAGGCATTCCTTCAGCCTATGCAGCGCGGGAGAGAAGGTTTCGGGCCGACTAGCGCAAAAGGAGGGCCCGCCTGGACAGGAAGGAGGAAGGACGACAGCGGAAGCCAGCTCGCACCCTTCCTGGAGCTAGCTGGTTGCAGTGAGGGACGCCGAGGAACTGGGGACACGTCGCGTGGGGAGGCGGGGGGGCAATCCTGGCGGCCAGGAGCAGGGTTCACACAGCTGGCACCCAGTTTGCACGATCAAAATGACAAGGAGAGGGGGTGGGGGGAAGGGGCTGCCTCAGCACCGGGATCCTGACAAGGGCCATAGCGCCGCGACCTCAGCTAATGCGGCTCCCCTGCTAAGCCAGAAAAAGGAAACTGTGAGGCAAGATACTGCAGATTCCACCGCAGCCACACGGATGACTAGATCTCTAACCTGACAAAATGGAACCCTCGGAAACAGGAATCTTCCCTTGCTTCTACATTCTGACCTTGGGACAGGGAGCCACACTTCTCTGACGGGAACCGTCTTTACTCCGGCAGAGAGCTCAGTTTTCCAGGAATAAGTATGGAGAAAAAGTGTGCCGTGATGGTTTAGCAGTTCAAAGCGGAAGCCCGTCTTAGAGACGGGAAAAACCTGCTTCTCAATGAAGTCGAGGTATGGCACGAAGCAGGAGGAAGTTTAAGGAAATCTCTCTTAATATCCATTCACCAGACAAGACTAGCCAGTCCTAAAAAGGCAGCACGTTAAATCAAGGAAGATTCTTGCTTCCTTTCTGGGGCGGGAGGGGGGCGGGGGGACATGAGAAACAATGCCGCATTTTAAAACGAGCCTTGGGGCCCTAGATACGGAGAGTGTTGTTGGGTGTTGAGGCTGAGAGGTGTTGCTGAGGAGAACATAAAGCTGCGTATAGACTGGTATGGGTTCCAAGTCTACCGCTGGAAAAAAATTAGCCAATCATGAGTCCATTTGATTGGGAAAGAAGTAAATACCTCAAAAATGGGAAAGACATGGGATTAAATAGCGGTAGCGAGCAATTAAATCCAAGATGTTTATACCTATATTTTCATTGCGAATGCAACAAACTGAAAGCAACTGTCTAAAAAGCAGTAACTGTAGCCCGCGCACGCGCACGCGCACACACGCACACAATGGGGAACAGCAGAGAGGTAAAATATGCTAAATGTATCATGATTGAGAAACAAGATCTAATAGATTATCCCGTTTTTGAGACTGTTATAGCAATACTGGTCCAATTATACATAAAGTTATGAACTTAGAGATGACTTACTAAAACTTAGAGGGAATTTTAATTGGAAGACAATATAGCTTCCAAATCATTGAAGAGAAAACTAACCTCAAAAAAATTAATCAATGCAGCTAAGATGGAGTAACGGAGACCGTATTTACCATCGTAGGATAGACCCCAATGTGGATAAAATCTATGAAGCAATGCTTTTTAAGCCATGTGAAAACGATCATCCACTAGGACCTCGTCCTGCCGCCTCCATACCCAGGCTGCTAGGCCTCCTACTGCCACTACCAAGGATGTCCACCAGGTGGCGACATTGCCCCCCTCTGCTCCTGCTGCAGAGCCAGTCCTGAGCAGCCCTGCTCCAGGTTTTGGCAGGCCGCTCCCAGAAGCGCGCTCGTGGGCCTTGCTCCCTTTTAGCCACCAGCAAAGGGATCGAGGATGAGCACTGAGCCTCCTTACTCATCGAAGATCTAGGAACCTATCTGATTTCTGAGCAGCCCTTTACCCTCGTCTGCCGTCAGGTACCCTCCACCCGACTTGCAGAGTCCGCGGCTTGGGCAGCCTGCACGCTGGCCCCGGCCCGTCAGAATCTCTTCCCCCCACCCCCACCCCACCCCCACCCCCCCCCACCCCCCGGCCAAGAGGCCACGCGCGGTCGTGAGCAGGGCTCCAGGCCTCTGGAGCCGCGCCGCTTGGACTGCGTCCTGGCCCTGGGCTCGCGAGCTCCATGCCCTTGGCTGAGTCACTTAACATCTCTAAGCTAGTTTCCTCATCAGTACAATGAGGGCATAATCGGTATGGGAGGGGGGGGAATCAGAATCTGGGGGGGACTACATTTCTGGTGATTGAAGATTATTTTCAGTTTGAATTATACAGTGAGGGACACCATACAGTTTTTACTACTGCAGACTTCTGAAGGACAGCTTCTAGTATTCTTAAAACTAATGCATGCACGTACACACAAACACACGTGCACACACACTGACTCTGCTCCGCCTACATCCCCACGCACACACACACACGGAGTCATGGACCACACACACCCCCACAACATACACACAACCACACACGTCCTCAGGCGCGCGCACACACACGCAAAGTCACTGTCACGTGCCACACACGTCCAGGCTCAACTTTAGAATTCCCAGACTCAGGGGAGTCCTGCAAAGAAAGCGACAGTGCGGGGAGAGCCGATTCCCAGTCTCTGACCGCCAGCCTGACCCTTTTCTTCCCAATGCTGGGTCCATCCCATGCCCCAAGGGGCCTTGGATGTGCACAGGGGGACACTCAGACCTCTCAGACCTCACATCCGGGCTCTGTCCGTAACCTCCATGCCAACAGCTGCCCGTTGGCCTCTCTGTGAGTCCTGGGATGCTGAACTCCGGGGAGAGCCGGTGCAGAAACTACAAGTGGGTCAGGGGCTGCTGGGGCAGGGCATTCGGGGTCCTGGGATTCCAGAGCACGGGGTGGAGCCAATGGGCGTGTCCCCTTGGCCCTGCTGACTCCACCCCGTAGAGGGCGTGGCCAGAGGGAGTGTCAGGGCCAGAGGGACCCTCTGTAGTTCAGGACCCAGGACAGCGCGGGGGGGTGTCGGGGGTGGGGGTTGGGGGGCCGCCCCTTGCCGTGGTCTAAGGGCAGAAGCCCTAAGGAAGGGCCGGAGGAGGCTGTAAGGTATCCTCACTGCCATCAATTAAAAAAAAAAGCAAAAGCCCGCCGCAGGCGAGGGTGGGGAGGGTTTTGCTAGAACAAGGGAAGACGCTCGCAGAGGTCTGGCCGCAGAGGGCTGGGGGGCTTGCCAGGCTGATGAGGAACCGAGAGGCCGTCGGCCTCTAAACTCCACACGAATTCCTCCGGGTGACCCTGAGATGCAGGGAGACACGGAAAGCACGGTAAACACAGGCCGGAAGCTCAGCAGCCTGTTGCTTGCTTCACCGTCCGTCTGGCGTCCCCTCTGCTAGCAAGCAGCCTTTACCGCATCACCCACGGCTGACCCGGCTCAGGATTCCAGCTGATGTTCCACGGGTGGCATCACTTGCTGGTGACACGAAGCAGGCACGTTAGCCACCTCCCAAACCCTGAGGCTCCTCCTGGGAGGAGCCTGCGGGCCCCCAGTCCAGCCTCTGCGCCACGATGCTCCTTAGTGCCGCTCCCGGTTCGCTGCCCCGGCCTCTAGCTCTGGCCGGAACCTCGCTGGATTGGCGATAAATGGCACCCATGCACCACGTGTAAGCTTGGGGTCCAGATGTGACCATGGCTCGTCTCTTCTTCCCATCGATTGGGGGATTGTTCGGGCTTCGTGTCATCGTGTTGGCAGGAAGGCCAGCACCGCCCCCCTGAGACCTCCCTGAAGACACATAGAAACATAGGACACAACGCAGCCCATCTCTTTGTTTTAAAACACCTTTACAGGGCTACGATTTCTGTTCCGTCAATTAGACACATCTCACGTGTAGTATTTGATCAATTTTCATACATGTCTACACCCAGAAAGCCATCGCCACAATCAAGAGAGCTAACATGTCCACCACTCCCCAAGACGGGCAATTTTCCGATTCCCATATTTACCCCTTCCCACCGCCGTCCCTCCCTGGTAACCATAAGTTTGTTTCTCTATGTCTGTGGCTCTATTTGTCTTTTGCAGTTAAGATCATTTCTGTCTTTTTTCCTTAGATTTCACATGGAAGTTGTGTCATGCGGCATTTTTCTCTCTTCTGGCTTACTTCACTCAGAATGACTATCTCTGTGTCCAACCATGTTGCCGCAAATGGCATGGTTCCATCCTTTTTCACGGCTGTGTAGTATTCCGCGGCATAAAAAGACAACTACTTCTTTATCCAGTCACCAGTCGTTAGATGTTGGGGTTAGTTCCACGTCCTGGCTAATACAAATAGGGCTGCTGTGAGCATTGAGGTGCATGGGACTTTTTGAGTTAGAGTTTTCTCTTGACATATCCCCAGGCGTGGGAAGGCTGGATCATCAGGTAAGTCCATTTGTAGGTTTTTAAGGAACCTCCATCCCGTCTTCTCTAGTGACAATGCAGCCCGTCTTCCTGAAGCAGAGCCATGCTCACAAAGTAACGGATATTCCTAGAGGTCAGACATGACGTGCATTCAGCTTGGCCTGTTCCAGAAGAAGGGGGCAGTCTGGCAGGGCTGGAGGAGAGTGACCAGGGGAGTGTGGGACAGGCAGGATTCACACCACGTGGGGACATGACAGGCTGGGATAAGGAGCCTGGGCTTCCAGTCATGCCTTGGTAAGCATGGGGCACTGGTTCCAGGACTCCCCACAGATGCCAAAATCCATGGATGCTGATGCCTCTTATACAAAAGGACATAGGACTTTATTTTTTACATACAGACGTATTTTTCTTCCACGTTGTTGTCGTTTTTACAATGTTGCGTCGAATTCCAGTCTAGAGCACAATTTTCCACTTATGCATAAACATACCCATACAGTCATTGTCACATTCTCTTTCGCTGTGTCCTCCTGTGTACTTTAAATCATCTCTAGGTGACGCGCGGCATGCAAGGCAACGTGAATGCTATGTAAGCGGTTGCCGGTGTGTGGCAAGTTCAATTGTCGCTTTTCGAAACTTTCCGTTTTTTCCCGAATATTTTCAACCCACAGTTAGTTGAATCGGCTGGATCGGGAGCCCCTAGATACAGAGAACCCCCAAGCCCTTCCCACCTCGGAAATTTCCACTGGAAGCGCTGAAGGGGCCCAAAGAGAGGACAAGAGCGCCCTCTAGCGGCTGCAAACGCTGAGGCATTCCTTCAGCCTATGCAGCGCGGGAGAGAAGGTTTCGGGCCGACTAGCGCAAAAGGAGGGCCCGCCTGGACAGGAAGGAGGAAGGACGACAGCGGAAGCCAGCTCGCACCCTTCCTGGAGCTAGCTGGTTGCAGTGAGGGACGCCGAGGAACTGGGGACACGTCGCGTGGGGAGGCGGGGGGGCAATCCTGGCGGCCAGGAGCAGGGTTCACACAGCTGGCACCCAGTTTGCACGATCAAAATGACAAGGAGAGGGGGTGGGGGGAAGGGGCTGCCTCAGCACCGGGATCCTGACAAGGGCCATAGCGCCGCGACCTCAGCTAATGCGGCTCCCCTGCTAAGCCAGAAAAAGGAAACTGTGAGGCAAGATACTGCAGATTCCACCGCAGCCACACGGATGACTAGATCTCTAACCTGACAAAATGGAACCCTCGGAAACAGGAATCTTCCCTTGCTTCTACATTCTGACCTTGGGACAGGGAGCCACACTTCTCTGACGGGAACCGTCTTTACTCCGGCAGAGAGCTCAGTTTTCCAGGAATAAGTATGGAGAAAAAGTGTGCCGTGATGGTTTAGCAGTTCAAAGCGGAAGCCCGTCTTAGAGACGGGAAAAACATGCTTCTCAATGAAGTCGAGGTATGGCACGAAGCAGGAGGAAGTTTAAGGAAATCTCTCTTAATATCCATTCACCAGACAAGACTAGCCAGTCCTAAAAAGGCAGCACGTTAAATCAAGGAAGATTCTTGCTTCCTTTCTGGGGCGGGAGGGGGGCGGGGGGACATGAGAAACAATGCCGCATTTTAAAACGAGCCTTGGGGCCCTAGATACGGAGAGTGTTGTTGGGTGTTGAGGCTGAGAGGTGTTGCTGAGGAGAACATAAAGCTGCGTATAGACTGGTATGGGTTCCAAGTCTACCGCTGGAAAAAAATTAGCCAATCATGAGTCCATTTGATTGGGAAAGAAGTAAATACCTCAAAAATGGGAAAGACATGGGATTAAATAGCGGTAGCGAGCAATTAAATCCAAGATGTTTATACCTATATTTTCATTGCGAATGCAACAAACTGAAAGCAACTGTCTAAAAAGCAGTAACTGTAGCCCGCGCACGCGCACGCGCACACACGCACACAATGGGGAACAGCAGAGAGGTAAAATATGCTAAATGTATCATGATTGAGAAACAAGATCTAATAGATTATCCCGTTTTTGAGACTGTTATAGCAATACTGGTCCAATTATACATAAAGTTATGAACTTAGAGATGACTTACTAAAACTTAGAGGGAATTTTAATTGGAAGACAATATAGCTTCCAAATCATTGAAGAGAAAACTAACCTCAAAAAAATTAATCAATGCAGCTAAGATGGAGTAACGGAGACCGTATTTACCATCGTAGGATAGACCCCAATGTGGATAAAGTCTATGAAGCAATGCTTTTTAAGCCATGTGAAAACGATCATCCACTAGGACCTCGTCCTGCCGCCTCCATACCCAGGCTGCTAGGCCTCCTACTGCCACTACCAAGGATGTCCACCAGGTGGCGACATTGCCCCCCTCTGCTCCTGCTGCAGAGCCAGTCCTGAGCAGCCCTGCTCCAGGTTTTGGCAGGCCGCTCCCAGAAGCGCGCTCGTGGGCCTTGCTCCCTTTTAGCCACCAGCAAAGGGATCGAGGATGAGCACTGAGCCTCCTTACTCATCGAAGATCTAGGAACCTATCTGATTTCTGAGCAGCCCTTTACCCTCGTCTGCCGTCAGGTACTCTCCACCCGACTTGCAGAGTCCGCGGCTTGGGCAGCCTGCACGCTGGCCCCGGCCCGTCAGAATCTCTTCCCCCCACCCCCACCCCACCCCCACCCCCCCCCACCCCCCGGCCAAGAGGCCACGCGCGGTCGTGAGCAGGGCTCCAGGCCTCTGGAGCCGCGCCGCTTGGACTGCGTCCTGGCCCTGGGCTCGCGAGCTCCATGCCCTTGGCTGAGTCACTTAACATCTCTAAGCTAGTTTCCTCATCAGTACAATGAGGGCATAATCGGTATGGGAGGGGGGGGGAATCAGAATCTGGGGGGGACTACATTTCTGGTGATTGAAGATTATTTTCAGTTTGAATTATACAGTGAGGGACACCATACAGTTTTTACTACTGCAGACTTCTGAAGGACAGCTTCTAGTATTCTTAAAACTAATGCATGCACGTACACACAAACACACGTGCACACACACTGACTCTGCTCCGCCTACATCCCCACGCACACACACACACGGAGTCATGGACCACACACACCCCCACAACATACACACAACCACACACGTCCTCAGGCGCGCGCACACACACGCAAAGTCACTGTCACGTGCCACACACGTCCAGGCTCAACTTTAGAATTCCCAGACTCAGGGGAGTCCTGCAAAGAAAGCGACAGTGCGGGGAGAGCCGATTCCCAGTCTCTGACCGCCAGCCTGACCCTTTTCTTCCCAATGCTGGGTCCATCCCATGCCCCAAGGGGCCTTGGATGTGCACAGGGGGACACTCAGACCTCTCAGACCTCACATCCGGGCTCTGTCCGTAACCTCCATGCCAACAGCTGCCCGTTGGCCTCTCTGTGAGTCCTGGGATGCTGAACTCCGGGGAGAGCCGGTGCAGAAACTACAAGTGGGTCAGGGGCTGCTGGGGCAGGGCATTCGGGGTCCTGGGATTCCAGAGCACGGGGTGGAGCCAATGGGCGTGTCCCCTTGGCCCTGCTGACTCCACCCCGTAGAGGGCGTGGCCAGAGGGAGTGTCAGGGCCAGAGGGACCCTCTGTAGTTCAGGACCCAGGACAGCGCGGGGGGGTGTCGGGGGTGGGGGTTGGGGGGCCGCCCCTTGCCGTGGTCTAAGGGCAGAAGCCCTAAGGAAGGGCCGGAGGAGGCTGTAAGGTATCCTCACTGCCATCAATTAAAAAAAAAAGCAAAAGCCCGCCGCAGGCGAGGGTGGGGAGGGTTTTGCTAGAACAAGGGAAGACGCTCGCAGAGGTCTGGCCGCAGAGGGCTGGGGGGCTTGCCAGGCTGATGAGGAACCGAGAGGCCGTCGGCCTCTAAACTCCACACGAATTCCTCCGGGTGACCCTGAGATGCAGGGAGACACGGAAAGCACGGTAAACACAGGCCGGAAGCTCAGCAGCCTGTTGCTTGCTTCACCGTCCGTCTGGCGTCCCCTCTGCTAGCAAGCAGCCTTTACCGCATCACCCACGGCTGACCCGGCTCAGGATTCCAGCTGATGTTCCACGGGTGGCATCACTTGCTGGTGACACGAAGCAGGCACGTTAGCCACCTCCCAAACCCTGAGGCTCCTCCTGGGAGGAGCCTGCGGGCCCCCAGTCCAGCCTCTGCGCCACGATGCTCCTTAGTGCCGCTCCCGGTTCGCTGCCCCGGCCTCTAGCTCTGGCCGGAACCTCGCTGGATTGGCGATAAATGGCACCCATGCACCACGTGTAAGCTTGGGGTCCAGATGTGACCATGGCTCGTCTCTTCTTCCCATCGATTGGGGGATTGTTCGGGCTTCGTGTCATCGTGTTGGCAGGAAGGCCAGCACCGCCCCCCTGAGACCTCCCTGAAGACACATAGAAACATAGGACACAACGCAGCCCATCTCTTTGTTTTAAAACACCTTTACAGGGCTACGATTTCTGTTCCGTCAATTAGACACATCTCACGTGTAGTATTTGATCAATTTTCATACATGTCTACACCCAGAAAGCCATCGCCACAATCAAGAGAGCTAACATGTCCACCACTCCCCAAGACGGGCAATTTTCCGATTCCCATATTTACCCCTTCCCACCGCCGTCCCTCCCTGGTAACCATAAGTTTGTTTCTCTATGTCTGTGGCTCTATTTGTCTTTTGCAGTTAAGATCATTTCTGTCTTTTTTCCTTAGATTTCACATGGAAGTTGTGTCATGCGGCATTTTTCTCTCTTCTGGCTTACTTCACTCAGAATGACTATCTCTGTGTCCAACCATGTTGCCGCAAATGGCATGGTTCCATCCTTTTTCACGGCTGTGTAGTATTCCGCGGCATAAAAAGACAACTACTTCTTTATCCAGTCACCAGTCGTTAGATGTTGGGGTTAGTTCCACGTCCTGGCTAATACAAATAGGGCTGCTGTGAGCATTGAGGTGCATGGGACTTTTTGAGTTAGAGTTTTCTCTTGACATATCCCCAGGCGTGGGAAGGCTGGATCATCAGGTAAGTCCATTTGTAGGTTTTTAAGGAACCTCCATCCCGTCTTCTCTAGTGACAATGCAGCCCGTCTTCCTGAAGCAGAGCCATGCTCACAAAGTAACGGATATTCCTAGAGGTCAGACATGACGTGCATTCAGCTTGGCCTGTTCCAGAAGAAGAGGGCAGTCTGGCAGGGCTGGAGGAGAGTGACCAGGGGAGTGTGGGACAGGCAGGATTCACACCACGTGGGGACATGACAGGCTGGGATAAGGAGCCTGGGCTTCCAGTCATGCCTTGGTAAGCATGGGGCACTGGTTCCAGGACTCCCCACAGACGCCAAAATCCATGGATGCTGATGCCTCTTATACAAAAGGACATAGGACTTTATTTTTTACATACAGACGTATTTTTCTTCCACGTTGTTGTCGTTTTTACAATGTTGCGTCGAATTCCAGTCTAGAGCACAATTTTCCACTTATGCATAAACATACCCATACAGTCATTGTCACATTCTCTTTCGCTGTGTCCTCCTGTGTACTTTAAATCATCTCTAGGTGACGCGCGGCATGCAAGGCAACGTGAATGCTATGTAAGCGGTTGCCGGTGTGTGGCAAGTTCAATTGTCGCTTTTCGAAACTTTCCGTTTTTTCCCGAATATTTTCAACCCACAGTTAGTTGAATCGGCTGGATCGGGAGCCCCTAGATACAGAGAACCCCCAAGCCCTTCCCACCTCGGAAATTTCCACTGGAAGCGCTGAAGGGGCCCAAAGAGAGGACAAGAGCGCCCTCTAGCGGCTGCAAACGCTGAGGCATTCCTTCAGCCTATGCAGCGCGGGAGAGAAGGTTTCGGGCCGACTAGCGCAAAAGGAGGGCCCGCCTGGACAGGAAGGAGGAAGGACGACAGCGGAAGCCAGCTCGCACCCTTCCTGGAGCTAGCTGGTTGCAGTGAGGGACGCCGAGGAACTGGGGACACGTCGCGTGGGGAGGCGGGGGGGCAATCCTGGCGGCCAGGAGCAGGGTTCACACAGCTGGCACCCAGTTTGCACGATCAAAATGACAAGGAGAGGGGGTGGGGGGAAGGGGCTGCCTCAGCACCGGGATCCTGACAAGGGCCATAGCGCCGCGACCTCAGCTAATGCGGCTCCCCTGCTAAGCCAGAAAAAGGAAACTGTGAGGCAAGATACTGCAGATTCCACCGCAGCCACACGGATGACTAGATCTCTAACCTGACAAAATGGAACCCTCGGAAACAGGAATCTTCCCTTTCTTCTACATTCTGACCTTGGGACAGGGAGCCACACTTCTCTGACGGGAACCGTCTTTACTCCGGCAGAGAGCTCAGTTTTCCAGGAATAAGTATGGAGAAAAAGTGTGCCGTGATGGTTTAGCAGTTCAAAGCGGAAGCCCGTCTTAGAGACGGGAAAAACATGCTTCTCAATGAAGTCGAGGTATGGCACGAAGCAGGAGGAAGTTTAAGGAAATCTCTCTTAATATCCATTCACCAGACAAGACTAGCCAGTCCTAAAAAGGCAGCACGTTAAATCAAGGAAGATTCTTGCTTCCTTTCTGGGGCGGGAGGGGGGCGGGGGGACATGAGAAACAATGCCGCATTTTAAAACGAGCCTTGGGGCCCTAGATACGGAGAGTGTTGTTGGGTGTTGAGGCTGAGAGGTGTTGCTGAGGAGAACATAAAGCTGCGTATAGACTGGTATGGGTTCCAAGTCTACCGCTGGAAAAAAATTAGCCAATCATGAGTCCATTTGATTGGGAAAGAAGTAAATACCTCAAAAATGGGAAAGACATGGGATTAAATAGCGGTAGCGAGCAATTAAATCCAAGATGTTTATACCTATATTTTCATTGCGAATGCAACAAACTGAAAGCAACTGTCTAAAAAGCAGTAACTGTAGCCCGCGCACGCGCACGCGCACACACGCACACAATGGGGAACAGCAGAGAGGTAAAATATGCTAAATGTATCATGATTGAGAAACAAGATCTAATAGATTATCCCGTTTTTGAGACTGTTATAGCAATACTGGTCCAATTATACATAAAGTTATGAACTTAGAGATGACTTATTAAAACTTAGAGGGAATTTTAATTGGAAGACAATATAGCTTCCAAATCATTGAAGAGAAAACTAACCTCAAAAAAATTAATCAATGCAGCTAAGATGGAGTAACGGAGACCGTATTTACCATCGTAGGATAGACCCCAATGTGGATAAAGTCTATGAAGCAATGCTTTTTAAGCCATGTGAAAACGATCATCCACTAGGACCTCGTCCTGCCGCCTCCATACCCAGGCTGCTAGGCCTCCTACTGCCACTACCAAGGATGTCCACCAGGTGGCGACATTGCCCCCCTCTGCTCCTGCTGCAGAGCCAGTCCTGAGCAGCCCTGCTCCAGGTTTTGGCAGGCCGCTCCCAGAAGCGCGCTCGTGGGCCTTGCTCCCTTTTAGCCACCAGCAAAGGGATCGAGGATGAGCACTGAGCCTCCTTACTCATCGAAGATCTAGGAACCTATCTGATTTCTGAGCAGCGCTTTACCCTCGTCTGCCGTCAGGTACTCTCCACCCGACTTGCAGAGTCCGCGGCTTGGGCAGCCTGCACGCTGGCCCCGGCCCGTCAGAATCTCTTCCCCCCACCCCCACCCCACCCCCACCCCCCCCACCCCCCGGCCAAGAGGCCACGCGCGGTCGTGAGCAGGGCTCCAGGCCTCTGGAGCCGCGCCGCTTGGACTGCGTCCTGGCCCTGGGCTCGCGAGCTCCATGCCCTTGGCTGAGTCACTTAACATCTCTAAGCTAGTTTCCTCATCAGTACAATGAGGGCATAATCGGTATGGGAGGGGGGGGGAATCAGAATCTGGGGGGGACTACATTTCTGGTGATTGAAGATTATTTTCAGTTTGAATTATACAGTGAGGGACACCATACAGTTTTTACTACTGCAGACTTCTGAAGGACAGCTTCTAGTATTCTTAAAACTAATGCATGCACGTACACACAAACACACGTGCACACACACTGACTCTGCTCCGCCTACATCCCCACGCACACACACACACGGAGTCATGGACCACACACACCCCCACAACATACACACAACCACACACGTCCTCAGGCGCGCGCACACACACGCAAAGTCACTGTCACGTGCCACACACGTCCAGGCTCAACTTTAGAATTCCCAGACTCAGGGGAGTCCTGCAAAGAAAGCGACAGTGCGGGGAGAGCCGATTCCCAGTCTCTGACCGCCAGCCTGACCCTTTTCTTCCCAATGCTGGGTCCATCCCATGCCCCAAGGGGCCTTGGATGTGCACAGGGGGACACTCAGACCTCTCAGACCTCACATCCGGGCTCTGTCCGTAACCTCCATGCCAACAGCTGCCCGTTGGCCTCTCTGTGAGTCCTGGGATGCTGAACTCCGGGGAGAGCCGGTGCAGAAACTACAAGTGGGTCAGGGGCTGCTGGGGCAGGGCATTCGGGGTCCTGGGATTCCAGAGCACGGGGTGGAGCCAATGGGCGTGTCCCCTTGGCCCTGCTGACTCCACCCCGTAGAGGGCGTGGCCAGAGGGAGTGTCAGGGCCAGAGGGACCCTCTGTAGTTCAGGACCCAGGACAGCGCGGGGGGGTGTCGGGGGTGGGGGTTGGGGGGCCGCCCCTTGCCGTGGTCTAAGGGCAGAAGCCCTAAGGAAGGGCCGGAGGAGGCTGTAAGGTATCCTCACTGCCATCAATTAAAAAAAAAAGCAAAAGCCCGCCGCAGGCGAGGGTGGGGAGGGTTTTGCTAGAACAAGGGAAGACGCTCGCAGAGGTCTGGCCGCAGAGGGCTGGGGGGCTTGCCAGGCTGATGAGGAACCGAGAGGCCGTCGGCCTCTAAACTCCACACGAATTCCTCCGGGTGACCCTGAGATGCAGGGAGACACGGAAAGCACGGTAAACACAGGCCGGAAGCTCAGCAGCCTGTTGCTTGCTTCACCGTCCGTCTGGCGTCCCCTCTGCTAGCAAGCAGCCTTTACCGCATCACCCACGGCTGACCCGGCTCAGGATTCCAGCTGATGTTCCACGGGTGGCATCACTTGCTGGTGACACGAAGCAGGCACGTTAGCCACCTCCCAAACCCTGAGGCTCCTCCTGGGAGGAGCCTGCGGGCCCCCAGTCCAGCCTCTGCGCCACGATGCTCCTTAGTGCCGCTCCCGGTTCGCTGCCCCGGCCTCTAGCTCTGGCCGGAACCTCGCTGGATTGGCGATAAATGGCACCCATGCACCACGTGTAAGCTTGGGGTCCAGATGTGACCATGGCTCGTCTCTTCTTCCCATCGATTGGGGGATTGTTCGGGCTTCGTGTCATCGTGTTGGCAGGAAGGCCAGCACCGCCCCCCTGAGACCTCCCTGAAGACACATAGAAACATAGGACACAACGCAGCCCATCTCTTTGTTTTAAAACACCTTTACAGGGCTACGATTTCTGTTCCGTCAATTAGACACATCTCACGTGTAGTATTTGATCAATTTTCATACATGTCTACACCCAGAAAGCCATCGCCACAATCAAGAGAGCTAACATGTCCACCACTCCCCAAGACGGGCAATTTTCCGATTCCCATATTTACCCCTTCCCACCGCCGTCCCTCCCTGGTAACCATAAGTTTGTTTCTCTATGTCTGTGGCTCTATTTGTCTTTTGCAGTTAAGATCATTTCTGTCTTTTTTCCTTAGATTTCACATGGAAGTTGTGTCATGCGGCATTTTTCTCTCTTCTGGCTTACTTCACTCAGAATGACTATCTCTGTGTCCAACCATGTTGCCGCAAATGGCATGGTTCCATCCTTTTTCACGGCTGTGTAGTATTCCGCGGCATAAAAAGACAACTACTTCTTTATCCAGTCACCAGTCGTTAGATGTTGGGGTTAGTTCCACGTCCTGGCTAATACAAATAGGGCTGCTGTGAGCATTGAGGTGCATGGGACTTTTTGAGTTAGAGTTTTCTCTTGACATATCCCCAGGCGTGGGAAGGCTGGATCATCAGGTAAGTCCATTTGTAGGTTTTTAAGGAACCTCCATCCCGTCTTCTCTAGTGACAATGCAGCCCGTCTTCCTGAAGCAGAGCCATGCTCACAAAGTAACGGATATTCCTAGAGGTCAGACATGACGTGCATTCAGCTTGGCCTGTTCCAGAAGAAGAGGGCAGTCTGGCAGGGCTGGAGGAGAGTGACCAGGGGAGTGTGGGACAGGCAGGATTCACACCACGTGGGGACATGACAGGCTGGGATAAGGAGCCTGGGCTTCCAGTCATGCCTTGGTAAGCATGGGGCACTGGTTCCAGGACTCCCCACAGATGCCAAAATCCATGGATGCTGATGCCTCTTATACAAAAGGACATAGGACTTTATTTTTTACATACAGACGTATTTTTCTTCCACGTTGTTGTCGTTTTTACAATGTTGCGTCGAATTCCAGTCTAGAGCACAATTTTCCACTTATGCATAAACATACCCATACAGTCATTGTCACATTCTCTTTCGCTGTGTCCTCCTGTGTACTTTAAATCATCTCTAGGTGACGCGCGGCATGCAAGGCAACGTGAATGCTATGTAAGCGGTTGCCGGTGTGTGGCAAGTTCAATTGTCGCTTTTCGAAACTTTCCGTTTTTTCCCGAATATTTTCAACCCACAGTTAGTTGAATCGGCTGGATCGGGAGCCCCTAGATACAGAGAACCCCCAAGCCCTTCCCACCTCGGAAATTTCCACTGGAAGCGCTGAAGGGGCCCAAAGAGAGGACAAGAGCGCCCTCTAGCGGCTGCAAACGCTGAGGCATTCCTTCAGCCTATGCAGCGCGGGAGAGAAGGTTTCGGGCCGACTAGCGCAAAAGGAGGGCCCGCCTGGACAGGAAGGAGGAAGGACGACAGCGGAAGCCAGCTCGCACCCTTCCTGGAGCTAGCTGGTTGCAGTGAGGGACGCCGAGGAACTGGGGACACGTCGCGTGGGGAGGCGGGGGGGCAATCCTGGCGGCCAGGAGCAGGGTTCACACAGCTGGCACCCAGTTTGCACGATCAAAATGACAAGGAGAGGGGGTGGGGGGAAGGGGCTGCCTCAGCACCGGGATCCTGACAAGGGCCATAGCGCCGCGACCTCAGCTAATGCGGCTCCCCTGCTAAGCCAGAAAAAGGAAACTGTGAGGCAAGATACTGCAGATTCCACCGCAGCCACACGGATGACTAGATCTCTAACCTGACAAAATGGAACCCTCGGAAACAGGAATCTTCCCTTTCTTCTACATTCTGACCTTGGGACAGGGAGCCACACTTCTCTGACGGGAACCGTCTTTACTCCGGCAGAGAGCTCAGTTTTCCAGGAATAAGTATGGAGAAAAAGTGTGCCGTGATGGTTTAGCAGTTCAAAGCGGAAGCCCGTCTTAGAGACGGGAAAAACCTGCTTCTCAATGAAGTCGAGGTATGGCACGAAGCAGGAGGAAGTTTAAGGAAATCTCTCTTAATATCCATTCACCAGACAAGACTAGCCAGTCCTAAAAAGGCAGCACGTTAAATCAAGGAAGATTCTTGCTTCCTTTCTGGGGCGGGAGGGGGGCGGGGGGACATGAGAAACAATGCCGCATTTTAAAACGAGCCTTGGGGCCCTAGATACGGAGAGTGTTGTTGGGTGTTGAGGCTGAGAGGTGTTGCTGAGGAGAACATAAAGCTGCGTATAGACTGGTATGGGTTCCAAGTCTACCGCTGGAAAAAAATTAGCCAATCATGAGTCCATTTGATTGGGAAAGAAGTAAATACCTCAAAAATGGGAAAGACATGGGATTAAATAGCGGTAGCGAGCAATTAAATCCAAGATGTTTATACCTATATTTTCATTGCGAATGCAACAAACTGAAAGCAACTGTCTAAAAAGCAGTAACTGTAGCCCGCGCACGCGCACGCGCACACACGCACACAATGGGGAACAGCAGAGAGGTAAAATATGCTAAATGTATCATGATTGAGAAACAAGATCTAATAGATTATCCCGTTTTTGAGACTGTTATAGCAATACTGGTCCAATTATACATAAAGTTATGAACTTAGAGATGACTTATTAAAACGTAGAGGGAATTTTAATTGGAAGACAATATAGCTTCCAAATCATTGAAGAGAAAACTAACCTCAAAAAAATTAATCAATGCAGCTAAGATGGAGTAACGGAGACCGTATTTACCATCGTAGGATAGACCCCAATGTGGATAAAATCTATGAAGCAATGCTTTTTAAGCCATGTGAAAACGATCATCCACTAGGACCTCGTCCTGCCGCCTCCATACCCAGGCTGCTAGGCCTCCTACTGCCACTACCAAGGATGTCCACCAGGTGGCGACATTGCCCCCCCTCTGCTCCTGCTGCAGAGCCAGTCCTGAGCAGCCCTGCTCCAGGTTTTGGCAGGCCGCTCCCAGAAGCGCGCTCGTGGGCCTTGCTCCCTTTTAGCCACCAGCAAAGGGATCGAGGATGAGCACTGAGCCTCCTTACTCATCGAAGATCTAGGAACCTATCTGATTTCTGAGCAGCCCTTTACCCTCGTCTGCCGTCAGGTACTCTCCACCCGACTTGCAGAGTCCGCGGCTTGGGCAGCCTGCACGCTGGCCCCGGCCCGTCAGAATCTCTTCCCCCCACCCCCACCCCACCCCCACCCCCCCCCACCCCCCGGCCAAGAGGCCACGCGCGGTCGTGAGCAGGGCTCCAGGCCTCTGGAGCCGCGCCGCTTGGACTGCGTCCTGGCCCTGGGCTCGCGAGCTCCATGCCCTTGGCTGAGTCACTTAACATCTCTAAGCTAGTTTCCTCATCAGTACAATGAGGGCATAATCGGTATGGGAGGGGGGGGAATCAGAATCTGGGGGGGACTACATTTCTGGTGATTGAAGATTATTTTCAGTTTGAATTATACAGTGAGGGACACCATACAGTTTTTACTACTGCAGACTTCTGAAGGACAGCTTCTAGTATTCTTAAAACTAATGCATGCACGTACACACAAACACACGTGCACACACACTGACTCTGCTCCGCCTACATCCCCACGCACACACACACACGGAGTCATGGACCACACACACCCCCACAACATACACACAACCACACACGTCCTCAGGCGCGCGCACACACACGCAAAGTCACTGTCACGTGCCACACACGTCCAGGCTCAACTTTAGAATTCCCAGACTCAGGGGAGTCCTGCAAAGAAAGCGACAGTGCGGGGAGAGCCGATTCCCAGTCTCTGACCGCCAGCCTGACCCTTTTCTTCCCAATGCTGGGTCCATCCCATGCCCCAAGGGGCCTTGGATGTGCACAGGGGGACACTCAGACCTCTCAGACCTCACATCCGGGCTCTGTCCGTAACCTCCATGCCAACAGCTGCCCGTTGGCCTCTCTGTGAGTCCTGGGATGCTGAACTCCGGGGAGAGCCGGTGCAGAAACTACAAGTGGGTCAGGGGCTGCTGGGGCAGGGCATTCGGGGTCCTGGGATTCCAGAGCACGGGGTGGAGCCAATGGGCGTGTCCCCTTGGCCCTGCTGACTCCACCCCGTAGAGGGCGTGGCCAGAGGGAGTGTCAGGGCCAGAGGGACCCTCTGTAGTTCAGGACCCAGGACAGCGCGGGGGGTGTCGGGGGTGGGGGTTGGGGGGCCGCCCCTTGCCGTGGTCTAAGGGCAGAAGCCCTAAGGAAGGGCCGGAGGAGGCTGTAAGGTATCCTCACTGCCATCAATTAAAAAAAAAAGCAAAAGCCCGCCGCAGGCGAGGGTGGGGAGGGTTTTGCTAGAACAAGGGAAGACGCTCGCAGAGGTCTGGCCGCAGAGGGCTGGGGGGCTTGCCAGGCTGATGAGGAACCGAGAGGCCGTCGGCCTCTAAACTCCACACGAATTCCTCCGGGTGACCCTGAGATGCAGGGAGACACGGAAAGCACGGTAAACACAGGCCGGAAGCTCAGCAGCCTGTTGCTTGCTTCACCGTCCGTCTGGCGTCCCCTCTGCTAGCAAGCAGCCTTTACCGCATCACCCACGGCTGACCCGGCTCAGGATTCCAGCTGATGTTCCACGGGTGGCATCACTTGCTGGTGACACGAAGCAGGCACGTTAGCCACCTCCCAAACCCTGAGGCTCCTCCTGGGAGGAGCCTGCGGGCCCCCAGTCCAGCCTCTGCGCCACGATGCTCCTTAGTGCCGCTCCCGGTTCGCTGCCCCGGCCTCTAGCTCTGGCCGGAACCTCGCTGGATTGGCGATAAATGGCACCCATGCACCACGTGTAAGCTTGGGGTCCAGATGTGACCATGGCTCGTCTCTTCTTCCCATCGATTGGGGGATTGTTCGGGCTTCGTGTCATCGTGTTGGCAGGAAGGCCAGCACCGCCCCCCTGAGACCTCCCTGAAGACACATAGAAACATAGGACACAACGCAGCCCATCTCTTTGTTTTAAAACACCTTTACAGGGCTACGATTTCTGTTCCGTCAATTAGACACATCTCACGTGTAGTATTTGATCAATTTTCATACATGTCTACACCCAGAAAGCCATCGCCACAATCAAGAGAGCTAACATGTCCACCACTCCCCAAGACGGGCAATTTTCCGATTCCCATATTTACCCCTTCCCACCGCCGTCCCTCCCTGGTAACCATAAGTTTGTTTCTCTATGTCTGTGGCTCTATTTGTCTTTTGCAGTTAAGATCATTTCTGTCTTTTTTCCTTAGATTTCACATGGAAGTTGTGTCATGCGGCATTTTTCTCTCTTCTGGCTTACTTCACTCAGAATGACTATCTCTGTGTCCAACCATGTTGCCGCCAATGGCATGGTTCCATCCTTTTTCACGGCTGTGTAGTATTCCGCGGCATAAAAAGACAACTACTTCTTTATCCAGTCACCAGTCGTTAGATGTTGGGGTTAGTTCCACGTCCTGGCTAATACAAATAGGGCTGCTGTGAGCATTGAGGTGCATGGGACTTTTTGAGTTAGAGTTTTCTCTTGACATATCCCCAGGCGTGGGAAGGCTGGATCATCAGGTAAGTCCATTTGTAGGTTTTTAAGGAACCTCCATCCCGTCTTCTCTAGTGACAATGCAGCCCGTCTTCCTGAAGCAGAGCCATGCTCACAAAGTAACGGATATTCCTAGAGGTCAGACATGACGTGCATTCAGCTTGGCCTGTTCCAGAAGAAGAGGGCAGTCTGGCAGGGCTGGAGGAGAGTGACCAGGGGAGTGTGGGACAGGCAGGATTCACACCACGTGGGGACATGACAGGCTGGGATAAGGAGCCTGGGCTTCCAGTCATGCCTTGGTAAGCATGGGGCACTGGTTCCAGGACTCCCCACAGATGCCAAAATCCATGGATGCTGATGCCTCTTATACAAAAGGACATAGGACTTTATTTTTTACATACAGACGTATTTTTCTTCCACGTTGTTGTCGTTTTTACAATGTTGCGTCGAATTCCAGTCTAGAGCACAATTTTCCACTTATGCATAAACATACCCATACAGTCATTGTCACATTCTCTTTCGCTGTGTCCTCCTGTGTACTTTAAATCATCTCTAGGTGACGCGCGGCATGCAAGGCAACGTGAATGCTATGTAAGCGGTTGCCGGTGTGTGGCAAGTTCAATTGTCGCTTTTCGAAACTTTCCGTTTTTTCCCGAATATTTTCAACCCACAGTTAGTTGAATCGGCTGGATCGGGAGCCCCTAGATACAGAGAACCCCCAAGCCCTTCCCACCTCGGAAATTTCCACTGGAAGCGCTGAAGGGGCCCAAAGAGAGGACAAGAGCGCCCTCTAGCGGCTGCAAACGCTGAGGCATTCCTTCAGCCTATGCAGCGCGGGAGAGAAGGTTTCGGGCCGACTAGCGCAAAAGGAGGGCCCGCCTGGACAGGAAGGAGGAAGGACGACAGCGGAAGCCAGCTCGCACCCTTCCTGGAGCTAGCTGGTTGCAGTGAGGGACGCCGAGGAACTGGGGACACGTCGCGTGGGGAGGCGGGGGGGCAATCCTGGCGGCCAGGAGCAGGGTTCACACAGCTGGCACCCAGTTTGCACGATCAAAATGACAAGGAGAGGGGGTGGGGGGAAGGGGCTGCCTCAGCACCGGGATCCTGACAAGGGCCATAGCGCCGCGACCTCAGCTAATGCGGCTCCCCTGCTAAGCCAGAAAAAGGAAACTGTGAGGCAAGATACTGCAGATTCCACCGCAGCCACACGGATGACTAGATCTCTAACCTGACAAAATGGAACCCTCGGAAACAGGAATCTTCCCTTTCTTCTACATTCTGACCTTGGGACAGGGAGCCACACTTCTCTGACGGGAACCGTCTTTACTCCGGCAGAGAGCTCAGTTTTCCAGGAATAAGTATGGAGAAAAAGTGTGCCGTGATGGTTTAGCAGTTCAAAGCGGAAGCCCGTCTTAGAGACGGGAAAAACCTGCTTCTCAATGAAGTCGAGGTATGGCACGAAGCAGGAGGAAGTTTAAGGAAATCTCTCTTAATATCCATTCACCAGACAAGACTAGCCAGTCCTAAAAAGGCAGCACGTTAAATCAAGGAAGATTCTTGCTTCCTTTCTGGGGCGGGAGGGGGGCGGGGGGACATGAGAAACAATGCCGCATTTTAAAACGAGCCTTGGGGCCCTAGATACGGAGAGTGTTGTTGGGTGTTGAGGCTGAGAGGTGTTGCTGAGGAGAACATAAAGCTGCGTATAGACTGGTATGGGTTCCAAGTCTACCGCTGGAAAAAAATTAGCCAATCATGAGTCCATTTGATTGGGAAAGAAGTAAATACCTCAAAAATGGGAAAGACATGGGATTAAATAGCGGTAGCGAGCAATTAAATCCAAGATGTTTATACCTATATTTTCATTGCGAATGCAACAAACTGAAAGCAACTGTCTAAAAAGCAGTAACTGTAGCCCGCGCACGCGCACGCGCACACACGCACACAATGGGGAACAGCAGAGAGGTAAAATATGCTAAATGTATCATGATTGAGAAACAAGATCTAATAGATTATCCCGTTTTTGAGACTGTTATAGCAATACTGGTCCAATTATACATAAAGTTATGAACTTAGAGATGACTTACTAAAACTTAGAGGGAATTTTAATTGGAAGACAATATAGCTTCCAAATCATTGAAGAGAAAACTAACCTCAAAAAAATTAATCAATGCAGCTAAGATGGAGTAACGGAGACCGTATTTACCATCGTAGGATAGACCCCAATGTGGATAAAATCTATGAAGCAATGCTTTTTAAGCCATGTGAAAACGATCATCCACTAGGACCTCGTCCTGCCGCCTCCATACCCAGGCTGCTAGGCCTCCTACTGCCACTACCAAGGATGTCCACCAGGTGGCGACATTGCCCCCCTCTGCTCCTGCTGCAGAGCCAGTCCTGAGCAGCCCTGCTCCAGGTTTTGGCAGGCCGCTCCCAGAAGCGCGCTCGTGGGCCTTGCTCCCTTTTAGCCACCAGCAAAGGGATCGAGGATGAGCACTGAGCCTCCTTACTCATCGAAGATCTAGGAACCTATCTGATTTCTGAGCAGCCCTTTACCCTCGTCTGCCGTCAGGTACCCTCCACCCGACTTGCAGAGTCCGCGGCTTGGGCAGCCTGCACGCTGGCCCCGGCCCGTCAGAATCTCTTCCCCCCACCCCCACCCCACCCCCACCCCCCCCACCCCCCGGCCAAGAGGCCACGCGCGGTCGTGAGCAGGGCTCCAGGCCTCTGGAGCCGCGCCGCTTGGACTGCGTCCTGGCCCTGGGCTCGCGAGCTCCATGCCCTTGGCTGAGTCACTTAACATCTCTAAGCTAGTTTCCTCATCAGTACAATGAGGGCATAATCGGTATGGGAGGGGGGGGAATCAGAATCTGGGGGGGACTACATTTCTGGTGATTGAAGATTATTTTCAGTTTGAATTATACAGTGAGGGACACCATACAGTTTTTACTACTGCAGACTTCTGAAGGACAGCTTCTAGTATTCTTAAAACTAATGCATGCACGTACACACAAACACACGTGCACACACACTGACTCTGCTCCGCCTACATCCCCACGCACACACACACACGGAGTCATGGACCACACACACCCCCACAACATACACACAACCACACACGTCCTCAGGCGCGCGCACACACACGCAAAGTCACTGTCACGTGCCACACACGTCCAGGCTCAACTTTAGAATTCCCAGACTCAGGGGAGTCCTGCAAAGAAAGCGACAGTGCGGGGAGAGCCGATTCCCAGTCTCTGACCGCCAGCCTGACCCTTTTCTTCCCAATGCTGGGTCCATCCCATGCCCCAAGGGGCCTTGGATGTGCACAGGGGGACACTCAGACCTCTCAGACCTCACATCCGGGCTCTGTCCGTAACCTCCATGCCAACAGCTGCCCGTTGGCCTCTCTGTGAGTCCTGGGATGCTGAACTCCGGGGAGAGCCGGTGCAGAAACTACAAGTGGGTCAGGGGCTGCTGGGGCAGGGCATTCGGGGTCCTGGGATTCCAGAGCACGGGGTGGAGCCAATGGGCGTGTCCCCTTGGCCCTGCTGACTCCACCCCGTAGAGGGCGTGGCCAGAGGGAGTGTCAGGGCCAGAGGGACCCTCTGTAGTTCAGGACCCAGGACAGCGCGGGGGGGTGTCGGGGGTGGGGGTTGGGGGGCCGCCCCTTGCCGTGGTCTAAGGGCAGAAGCCCTAAGGAAGGGCCGGAGGAGGCTGTAAGGTATCCTCACTGCCATCAATTAAAAAAAAAAGCAAAAGCCCGCCGCAGGCGAGGGTGGGGAGGGTTTTGCTAGAACAAGGGAAGACGCTCGCAGAGGTCTGGCCGCAGAGGGCTGGGGGGCTTGCCAGGCTGATGAGGAACCGAGAGGCCGTCGGCCTCTAAACTCCACACGAATTCCTCCGGGTGACCCTGAGATGCAGGGAGACACGGAAAGCACGGTAAACACAGGCCGGAAGCTCAGCAGCCTGTTGCTTGCTTCACCGTCCGTCTGGCGTCCCCTCTGCTAGCAAGCAGCCTTTACCGCATCACCCACGGCTGACCCGGCTCAGGATTCCAGCTGATGTTCCACGGGTGGCATCACTTGCTGGTGACACGAAGCAGGCACGTTAGCCACCTCCCAAACCCTGAGGCTCCTCCTGGGAGGAGCCTGCGGGCCCCCAGTCCAGCCTCTGCGCCACGATGCTCCTTAGTGCCGCTCCCGGTTCGCTGCCCCGGCCTCTAGCTCTGGCCGGAACCTCGCTGGATTGGCGATAAATGGCACCCATGCACCACGTGTAAGCTTGGGGTCCAGATGTGACCATGGCTCGTCTCTTCTTCCCATCGATTGGGGGATTGTTCGGGCTTCGTGTCATCGTGTTGGCAGGAAGGCCAGCACCGCCCCCCTGAGACCTCCCTGAAGACACATAGAAACATAGGACACAACGCAGCCCATCTCTTTGTTTTAAAACACCTTTACAGGGCTACGATTTCTGTTCCGTCAATTAGACACATCTCACGTGTAGTATTTGATCAATTTTCATACATGTCTACACCCAGAAAGCCATCGCCACAATCAAGAGAGCTAACATGTCCACCACTCCCCAAGACGGGCAATTTTCCGATTCCCATATTTACCCCTTCCCACCGCCGTCCCTCCCTGGTAACCATAAGTTTGTTTCTCTATGTCTGTGGCTCTATTTGTCTTTTGCAGTTAAGATCATTTCTGTCTTTTTTCCTTAGATTTCACATGGAAGTTGTGTCATGCGGCATTTTTCTCTCTTCTGGCTTACTTCACTCAGAATGACTATCTCTGTGTCCAACCATGTTGCCGCCAATGGCATGGTTCCATCCTTTTTCACGGCTGTGTAGTATTCCGCGGCATAAAAAGACAACTACTTCTTTATCCAGTCACCAGTCGTTAGATGTTGGGGTTAGTTCCACGTCCTGGCTAATACAAATAGGGCTGCTGTGAGCATTGAGGTGCATGGGACTTTTTGAGTTAGAGTTTTCTCTTGACATATCCCCAGGCGTGGGAAGGCTGGATCATCAGGTAAGTCCATTTGTAGGTTTTTAAGGAACCTCCATCCCGTCTTCTCTAGTGACAATGCAGCCCGTCTTCCTGAAGCAGAGCCATGCTCACAAAGTAACGGATATTCCTAGAGGTCAGACATGACGTGCATTCAGCTTGGCCTGTTCCAGAAGAAGGGGGCAGTCTGGCAGGGCTGGAGGAGAGTGACCAGGGGAGTGTGGGACAGGCAGGATTCACACCACGTGGGGACATGACAGGCTGGGATAAGGAGCCTGGGCTTCCAGTCATGCCTTGGTAAGCATGGGGCACTGGTTCCAGGACTCCCCACAGATGCCAAAATCCATGGATGCTGATGCCTCTTATACAAAAGGACATAGGACTTTATTTTTTACATACAGACGTATTTTTCTTCCACGTTGTTGTCGTTTTTACAATGTTGCGTCGAATTCCAGTCTAGAGCACAATTTTCCACTTATGCATAAACATACCCATACAGTCATTGTCACATTCTCTTTCGCTGTGTCCTCCTGTGTACTTTAAATCATCTCTAGGTGACGCGCGGCATGCAAGGCAACGTGAATGCTATGTAAGCGGTTGCCGGTGTGTGGCAAGTTCAATTGTCGCTTTTCGAAACTTTCCGTTTTTTCCCGAATATTTTCAACCCACAGTTAGTTGAATCGGCTGGATCGGGAGCCCCTAGATACAGAGAACCCCCAAGCCCTTCCCACCTCGGAAATTTCCACTGGAAGCGCTGAAGGGGCCCAAAGAGAGGACAAGAGCGCCCTCTAGCGGCTGCAAACGCTGAGGCATTCCTTCAGCCTATGCAGCGCGGGAGAGAAGGTTTCGGGCCGACTAGCGCAAAAGGAGGGCCCGCCTGGACAGGAAGGAGGAAGGACGACAGCGGAAGCCAGCTCGCACCCTTCCTGGAGCTAGCTGGTTGCAGTGAGGGACGCCGAGGAACTGGGGACACGTCGCGTGGGGAGGCGGGGGGGCAATCCTGGCGGCCAGGAGCAGGGTTCACACAGCTGGCACCCAGTTTGCACGATCAAAATGACAAGGAGAGGGGGTGGGGGGAAGGGGCTGCCTCAGCACCGGGATCCTGACAAGGGCCATAGCGCCGCGACCTCAGCTAATGCGGCTCCCCTGCTAAGCCAGAAAAAGGAAACTGTGAGGCAAGATACTGCAGATTCCACCGCAGCCACACGGATGACTAGATCTCTAACCTGACAAAATGGAACCCTCGGAAACAGGAATCTTCCCTTTCTTCTACATTCTGACCTTGGGACAGGGAGCCACACTTCTCTGACGGGAACCGTCTTTACTCCGGCAGAGAGCTCAGTTTTCCAGGAATAAGTATGGAGAAAAAGTGTGCCGTGATGGTTTAGCAGTTCAAAGCGGAAGCCCGTCTTAGAGACGGGAAAAACATGCTTCTCAATGAAGTCGAGGTATGGCACGAAGCAGGAGGAAGTTTAAGGAAATCTCTCTTAATATCCATTCACCAGACAAGACTAGCCAGTCCTAAAAAGGCAGCACGTTAAATCAAGGAAGATTCTTGCTTCCTTTCTGGGGCGGGAGGGGGGCGGGGGGACATGAGAAACAATGCCGCATTTTAAAACGAGCCTTGGGGCCCTAGATACGGAGAGTGTTGTTGGGTGTTGAGGCTGAGAGGTGTTGCTGAGGAGAACATAAAGCTGCGTATAGACTGGTATGGGTTCCAAGTCTACCGCTGGAAAAAAATTAGCCAATCATGAGTCCATTTGATTGGGAAAGAAGTAAATACCTCAAAAATGGGAAAGACATGGGATTAAATAGCGGTAGCGAGCAATTAAATCCAAGATGTTTATACCTATATTTTCATTGCGAATGCAACAAACTGAAAGCAACTGTCTAAAAAGCAGTAACTGTAGCCCGCGCACGCGCACGCGCACACACGCACACAATGGGGAACAGCAGAGAGGTAAAATATGCTAAATGTATCATGATTGAGAAACAAGATCTAATAGATTATCCCGTTTTTGAGACTGTTATAGCAATACTGGTCCAATTATACATAAAGTTATGAACTTAGAGATGACTTACTAAAACTTAGAGGGAATTTTAATTGGAAGACAATATAGCTTCCAAATCATTGAAGAGAAAACTAACCTCAAAAAAATTAATCAATGCAGCTAAGATGGAGTAACGGAGACCGTATTTACCATCGTAGGATAGACCCCAATGTGGATAAAATCTATGAAGCAATGCTTTTTAAGCCATGTGAAAACGATCATCCACTAGGACCTCGTCCTGCCGCCTCCATACCCAGGCTGCTAGGCCTCCTACTGCCACTACCAAGGATGTCCACCAGGTGGCGACATTGCCCCCCTCTGCTCCTGCTGCAGAGCCAGTCCTGAGCAGCCCTGCTCCAGGTTTTGGCAGGCCGCTCCCAGAAGCGCGCTCGTGGGCCTTGCTCCCTTTTAGCCACCAGCAAAGGGATCGAGGATGAGCACTGAGCCTCCTTACTCATCGAAGATCTAGGAACCTATCTGATTTCTGAGCAGCCCTTTACCCTCGTCTGCCGTCAGGTACCCTCCACCCGACTTGCAGAGTCCGCGGCTTGGGCAGCCTGCACGCTGGCCCCGGCCCGTCAGAATCTCTTCCCCCCACCCCCACCCCACCCCCACCCCCCCCCACCCCCCGGCCAAGAGGCCACGCGCGGTCGTGAGCAGGGCTCCAGGCCTCTGGAGCCGCGCCGCTTGGACTGCGTCCTGGCCCTGGGCTCGCGAGCTCCATGCCCTTGGCTGAGTCACTTAACATCTCTAAGCTAGTTTCCTCATCAGTACAATGAGGGCATAATCGGTATGGGAGGGGGGGGAATCAGAATCTGGGGGGGACTACATTTCTGGTGATTGAAGATTATTTTCAGTTTGAATTATACAGTGAGGGACACCATACAGTTTTTACTACTGCAGACTTCTGAAGGACAGCTTCTAGTATTCTTAAAACTAATGCATGCACGTACACACAAACACACGTGCACACACACTGACTCTGCTCCGCCTACATCCCCACGCACACACACACACGGAGTCATGGACCACACACACCCCCACAACATACACACAACCACACACGTCCTCAGGCGCGCGCACACACACGCAAAGTCACTGTCACGTGCCACACACGTCCAGGCTCAACTTTAGAATTCCCAGACTCAGGGGAGTCCTGCAAAGAAAGCGACAGTGCGGGGAGAGCCGATTCCCAGTCTCTGACCGCCAGCCTGACCCTTTTCTTCCCAATGCTGGGTCCATCCCATGCCCCAAGGGGCCTTGGATGTGCACAGGGGGACACTCAGACCTCTCAGACCTCACATCCGGGCTCTGTCCGTAACCTCCATGCCAACAGCTGCCCGTTGGCCTCTCTGTGAGTCCTGGGATGCTGAACTCCGGGGAGAGCCGGTGCAGAAACTACAAGTGGGTCAGGGGCTGCTGGGGCAGGGCATTCGGGGTCCTGGGATTCCAGAGCACGGGGTGGAGCCAATGGGCGTGTCCCCTTGGCCCTGCTGACTCCACCCCGTAGAGGGCGTGGCCAGAGGGAGTGTCAGGGCCAGAGGGACCCTCTGTAGTTCAGGACCCAGGACAGCGCGGGGGGGTGTCGGGGGTGGGGGTTGGGGGGCCGCCCCTTGCCGTGGTCTAAGGGCAGAAGCCCTAAGGAAGGGCCGGAGGAGGCTGTAAGGTATCCTCACTGCCATCAATTAAAAAAAAAAGCAAAAGCCCGCCGCAGGCGAGGGTGGGGAGGGTTTTGCTAGAACAAGGGAAGACGCTCGCAGAGGTCTGGCCGCAGAGGGCTGGGGGGCTTGCCAGGCTGATGAGGAACCGAGAGGCCGTCGGCCTCTAAACTCCACACGAATTCCTCCGGGTGACCCTGAGATGCAGGGAGACACGGAAAGCACGGTAAACACAGGCCGGAAGCTCAGCAGCCTGTTGCTTGCTTCACCGTCCGTCTGGCGTCCCCTCTGCTAGCAAGCAGCCTTTACCGCATCACCCACGGCTGACCCGGCTCAGGATTCCAGCTGATGTTCCACGGGTGGCATCACTTGCTGGTGACACGAAGCAGGCACGTTAGCCACCTCCCAAACCCTGAGGCTCCTCCTGGGAGGAGCCTGCGGGCCCCCAGTCCAGCCTCTGCGCCACGATGCTCCTTAGTGCCGCTCCCGGTTCGCTGCCCCGGCCTCTAGCTCTGGCCGGAACCTCGCTGGATTGGCGATAAATGGCACCCATGCACCACGTGTAAGCTTGGGGTCCAGATGTGACCATGGCTCGTCTCTTCTTCCCATCGATTGGGGGATTGTTCGGGCTTCGTGTCATCGTGTTGGCAGGAAGGCCAGCACCGCCCCCCTGAGACCTCCCTGAAGACACATAGAAACATAGGACACAACGCAGCCCATCTCTTTGTTTTAAAACACCTTTACAGGGCTACGATTTCTGTTCCGTCAATTAGACACATCTCACGTGTAGTATTTGATCAATTTTCATACATGTCTACACCCAGAAAGCCATCGCCACAATCAAGAGAGCTAACATGTCCACCACTCCCCAAGACGGGCAATTTTCCGATTCCCATATTTACCCCTTCCCACCGCCGTCCCTCCCTGGTAACCATAAGTTTGTTTCTCTATGTCTGTGGCTCTATTTGTCTTTTGCAGTTAAGATCATTTCTGTCTTTTTTCCTTAGATTTCACATGGAAGTTGTGTCATGCGGCATTTTTCTCTCTTCTGGCTTACTTCACTCAGAATGACTATCTCTGTGTCCAACCATGTTGCCGCCAATGGCATGGTTCCATCCTTTTTCACGGCTGTGTAGTATTCCGCGGCATAAAAAGACAACTACTTCTTTATCCAGTCACCAGTCGTTAGATGTTGGGGTTAGTTCCACGTCCTGGCTAATACAAATAGGGCTGCTGTGAGCATTGAGGTGCATGGGACTTTTTGAGTTAGAGTTTTCTCTTGACATATCCCCAGGCGTGGGAAGGCTGGATCATCAGGTAAGTCCATTTGTAGGTTTTTAAGGAACCTCCATCCCGTCTTCTCTAGTGACAATGCAGCCCGTCTTCCTGAAGCAGAGCCATGCTCACAAAGTAACGGATATTCCTAGAGGTCAGACATGACGTGCATTCAGCTTGGCCTGTTCCAGAAGAAGGGGGCAGTCTGGCAGGGCTGGAGGAGAGTGACCAGGGGAGTGTGGGACAGGCAGGATTCACACCACGTGGGGACATGACAGGCTGGGATAAGGAGCCTGGGCTTCCAGTCATGCCTTGGTAAGCATGGGGCACTGGTTCCAGGACTCCCCACAGATGCCAAAATCCATGGATGCTGATGCCTCTTATACAAAAGGACATAGGACTTTATTTTTTACATACAGACGTATTTTTCTTCCACGTTGTTGTCGTTTTTACAATGTTGCGTCGAATTCCAGTCTAGAGCACAATTTTCCACTTATGCATAAACATACCCATACAGTCATTGTCACATTCTCTTTCGCTGTGTCCTCCTGTGTACTTTAAATCATCTCTAGGTGACGCGCGGCATGCAAGGCAACGTGAATGCTATGTAAGCGGTTGCCGGTGTGTGGCAAGTTCAATTGTCGCTTTTCGAAACTTTCCGTTTTTTCCCGAATATTTTCAACCCACAGTTAGTTGAATCGGCTGGATCGGGAGCCCCTAGATACAGAGAACCCCCAAGCCCTTCCCACCTCGGAAATTTCCACTGGAAGCGCTGAAGGGGCCCAAAGAGAGGACAAGAGCGCCCTCTAGCGGCTGCAAACGCTGAGGCATTCCTTCAGCCTATGCAGCGCGGGAGAGAAGGTTTCGGGCCGACTAGCGCAAAAGGAGGGCCCGCCTGGACAGGAAGGAGGAAGGACGACAGCGGAAGCCAGCTCGCACCCTTCCTGGAGCTAGCTGGTTGCAGTGAGGGACGCCGAGGAACTGGGGACACGTCGCGTGGGGAGGCGGGGGGGCAATCCTGGCGGCCAGGAGCAGGGTTCACACAGCTGGCACCCAGTTTGCACGATCAAAATGACAAGGAGAGGGGGTGGGGGGAAGGGGCTGCCTCAGCACCGGGATCCTGACAAGGGCCATAGCGCCGCGACCTCAGCTAATGCGGCTCCCCTGCTAAGCCAGAAAAAGGAAACTGTGAGGCAAGATACTGCAGATTCCACCGCAGCCACACGGATGACTAGATCTCTAACCTGACAAAATGGAACCCTCGGAAACAGGAATCTTCCCTTTCTTCTACATTCTGACCTTGGGACAGGGAGCCACACTTCTCTGACGGGAACCGTCTTTACTCCGGCAGAGAGCTCAGTTTTCCAGGAATAAGTATGGAGAAAAAGTGTGCCGTGATGGTTTAGCAGTTCAAAGCGGAAGCCCGTCTTAGAGACGGGAAAAACCTGCTTCTCAATGAAGTCGAGGCAGGAGGAAGTTTAAGGAAATCTCTCTTAATATCCATTCACCAGACAAGACTAGCCAGTCCTAAAAAGGCAGCACGTTAAATCAAGGAAGATTCTTGCTTCCTTTCTGGGGCGGGAGGGGGGCGGGGGGACATGAGAAACAATGCCGCATTTTAAAACGAGCCTTGGGGCCCTAGATACGGAGAGTGTTGTTGGGTGTTGAGGCTGAGAGGTGTTGCTGAGGAGAACATAAAGCTGCGTATAGACTGGTATGGGTTCCAAGTCTACCGCTGGAAAAAAATTAGCCAATCATGAGTCCATTTGATTGGGAAAGAAGTAAATACCTCAAAAATGGGAAAGACATGGGATTAAATAGCGGTAGCGAGCAATTAAATCCAAGATGTTTATACCTATATTTTCATTGCGAATGCAACAAACTGAAAGCAACTGTCTAAAAAGCAGTAACTGTAGCCCGCGCACGCGCACGCGCACACACGCACACAATGGGGAACAGCAGAGAGGTAAAATATGCTAAATGTATCATGATTGAGAAACAAGATCTAATAGATTATCCCGTTTTTGAGACTGTTATAGCAATACTGGTCCAATTATACATAAAGTTATGAACTTAGAGATGACTTATTAAAACTTAGAGGGAATTTTAATTGGAAGACAATATAGCTTCCAAATCATTGAAGAGAAAACTAACCTCAAAAAAATTAATCAATGCAGCTAAGATGGAGTAACGGAGACCGTATTTACCATCGTAGGATAGACCCCAATGTGGATAAAATCTATGAAGCAATGCTTTTTAAGCCATGTGAAAACGATCATCCACTAGGACCTCGTCCTGCCGCCTCCATACCCAGGCTGCTAGGCCTCCTACTGCCACTACCAAGGATGTCCACCAGGTGGCGACATTGCCCCCCTCTGCTCCTGCTGCAGAGCCAGTCCTGAGCAGCCCTGCTCCAGGTTTTGGCAGGCCGCTCCCAGAAGCGCGCTCGTGGGCCTTGCTCCCTTTTAGCCACCAGCAAAGGGATCGAGGATGAGCACTGAGCCTCCTTACTCATCGAAGATCTAGGAACCTATCTGATTTCTGAGCAGCCCTTTACCCTCGTCTGCCGTCAGGTACCCTCCACCCGACTTGCAGAGTCCGCGGCTTGGGCAGCCTGCACGCTGGCCCCGGCCCGTCAGAATCTCTTCCCCCCACCCCCACCCCACCCCCACCCCCCCCACCCCCCGGCCAAGAGGCCACGCGCGGTCGTGAGCAGGGCTCCAGGCCTCTGGAGCCGCGCCGCTTGGACTGCGTCCTGGCCCTGGGCTCGCGAGCTCCATGCCCTTGGCTGAGTCACTTAACATCTCTAAGCTAGTTTCCTCATCAGTACAATGAGGGCATAATCGGTATGGGAGGGGGGGGAATCAGAATCTGGGGGGGACTACATTTCTGGTGATTGAAGATTATTTTCAGTTTGAATTATACAGTGAGGGACACCATACAGTTTTTACTACTGCAGACTTCTGAAGGACAGCTTCTAGTATTCTTAAAACTAATGCATGCACGTACACACAAACACACGTGCACACACACTGACTCTGCTCCGCCTACATCCCCACGCACACACACACACGGAGTCATGGACCACACACACCCCCACAACATACACACAACCACACACGTCCTCAGGCGCGCGCACACACACGCAAAGTCACTGTCACGTGCCACACACGTCCAGGCTCAACTTTAGAATTCCCAGACTCAGGGGAGTCCTGCAAAGAAAGCGACAGTGCGGGGAGAGCCGATTCCCAGTCTCTGACCGCCAGCCTGACCCTTTTCTTCCCAATGCTGGGTCCATCCCATGCCCCAAGGGGCCTTGGATGTGCACAGGGGGACACTCAGACCTCTCAGACCTCACATCCGGGCTCTGTCCGTAACCTCCATGCCAACAGCTGCCCGTTGGCCTCTCTGTGAGTCCTGGGATGCTGAACTCCGGGGAGAGCCGGTGCAGAAACTACAAGTGGGTCAGGGGCTGCTGGGGCAGGGCATTCGGGGTCCTGGGATTCCAGAGCACGGGGTGGAGCCAATGGGCGTGTCCCCTTGGCCCTGCTGACTCCACCCCGTAGAGGGCGTGGCCAGAGGGAGTGTCAGGGCCAGAGGGACCCTCTGTAGTTCAGGACCCAGGACAGCGCGGGGGGGTGTCGGGGGTGGGGGTTGGGGGGCCGCCCCTTGCCGTGGTCTAAGGGCAGAAGCCCTAAGGAAGGGCCGGAGGAGGCTGTAAGGTATCCTCACTGCCATCAATTAAAAAAAAAAGCAAAAGCCCGCCGCAGGCGAGGGTGGGGAGGGTTTTGCTAGAACAAGGGAAGACGCTCGCAGAGGTCTGGCCGCAGAGGGCTGGGGGGCTTGCCAGGCTGATGAGGAACCGAGAGGCCGTCGGCCTCTAAACTCCACACGAATTCCTCCGGGTGACCCTGAGATGCAGGGAGACACGGAAAGCACGGTAAACACAGGCCGGAAGCTCAGCAGCCTGTTGCTTGCTTCACCGTCCGTCTGGCGTCCCCTCTGCTAGCAAGCAGCCTTTACCGCATCACCCACGGCTGACCCGGCTCAGGATTCCAGCTGATGTTCCACGGGTGGCATCACTTGCTGGTGACACGAAGCAGGCACGTTAGCCACCTCCCAAACCCTGAGGCTCCTCCTGGGAGGAGCCTGCGGGCCCCCAGTCCAGCCTCTGCGCCACGATGCTCCTTAGTGCCGCTCCCGGTTCGCTGCCCCGGCCTCTAGCTCTGGCCGGAACCTCGCTGGATTGGCGATAAATGGCACCCATGCACCACGTGTAAGCTTGGGGTCCAGATGTGACCATGGCTCGTCTCTTCTTCCCATCGATTGGGGGATTGTTCGGGCTTCGTGTCATCGTGTTGGCAGGAAGGCCAGCACCGCCCCCCTGAGACCTCCCTGAAGACACATAGAAACATAGGACACAACGCAGCCCATCTCTTTGTTTTAAAACACCTTTACAGGGCTACGATTTCTGTTCCGTCAATTAGACACATCTCACGTGTAGTATTTGATCAATTTTCATACATGTCTACACCCAGAAAGCCATCGCCACAATCAAGAGAGCTAACATGTCCACCACTCCCCAAGACGGGCAATTTTCCGATTCCCATATTTACCCCTTCCCACCGCCGTCCCTCCCTGGTAACCATAAGTTTGTTTCTCTATGTCTGTGGCTCTATTTGTCTTTTGCAGTTAAGATCATTTCTGTCTTTTTTCCTTAGATTTCACATGGAAGTTGTGTCATGCGGCATTTTTCTCTCTTCTGGCTTACTTCACTCAGAATGACTATCTCTGTGTCCAACCATGTTGCCGCAAATGGCATGGTTCCATCCTTTTTCACGGCTGTGTAGTATTCCGCGGCATAAAAAGACAACTACTTCTTTATCCAGTCACCAGTCGTTAGATGTTGGGGTTAGTTCCACGTCCTGGCTAATACAAATAGGGCTGCTGTGAGCATTGAGGTGCATGGGACTTTTTGAGTTAGAGTTTTCTCTTGACATATCCCCAGGCGTGGGAAGGCTGGATCATCAGGTAAGTCCATTTGTAGGTTTTTAAGGAACCTCCATCCCGTCTTCTCTAGTGACAATGCAGCCCGTCTTCCTGAAGCAGAGCCATGCTCACAAAGTAACGGATATTCCTAGAGGTCAGACATGACGTGCATTCAGCTTGGCCTGTTCCAGAAGAAGGGGGCAGTCTGGCAGGGCTGGAGGAGAGTGACCAGGGGAGTGTGGGACAGGCAGGATTCACACCACGTGGGGACATGACAGGCTGGGATAAGGAGCCTGGGCTTCCAGTCATGCCTTGGTAAGCATGGGGCACTGGTTCCAGGACTCCCCACAGATGCCAAAATCCATGGATGCTGATGCCTCTTATACAAAAGGACATAGGACTTTATTTTTTACATACAGACGTATTTTTCTTCCACGTTGTTGTCGTTTTTACAATGTTGCGTCGAATTCCAGTCTAGAGCACAATTTTCCACTTATGCATAAACATACCCATACAGTCATTGTCACATTCTCTTTCGCTGTGTCCTCCTGTGTACTTTAAATCATCTCTAGGTGACGCGCGGCATGCAAGGCAACGTGAATGCTATGTAAGCGGTTGCCGGTGTGTGGCAAGTTCAATTGTCGCTTTTCGAAACTTTCCGTTTTTTCCCGAATATTTTCAACCCACAGTTAGTTGAATCGGCTGGATCGGGAGCCCCTAGATACAGAGAACCCCCAAGCCCTTCCCACCTCGGAAATTTCCACTGGAAGCGCTGAAGGGGCCCAAAGAGAGGACAAGAGCGCCCTCTAGCGGCTGCAAACGCTGAGGCATTCCTTCAGCCTATGCAGCGCGGGAGAGAAGGTTTCGGGCCGACTAGCGCAAAAGGAGGGCCCGCCTGGACAGGAAGGAGGAAGGACGACAGCGGAAGCCAGCTCGCACCCTTCCTGGAGCTAGCTGGTTGCAGTGAGGGACGCCGAGGAACTGGGGACACGTCGCGTGGGGAGGCGGGGGGGCAATCCTGGCGGCCAGGAGCAGGGTTCACACAGCTGGCACCCAGTTTGCACGATCAAAATGACAAGGAGAGGGGGTGGGGGGAAGGGGCTGCCTCAGCACCGGGATCCTGACAAGGGCCATAGCGCCGCGACCTCAGCTAATGCGGCTCCCCTGCTAAGCCAGAAAAAGGAAACTGTGAGGCAAGATACTGCAGATTCCACCGCAGCCACACGGATGACTAGATCTCTAACCTGACAAAATGGAACCCTCGGAAACAGGAATCTTCCCTTTCTTCTACATTCTGACCTTGGGACAGGGAGCCACACTTCTCTGACGGGAACCGTCTTTACTCCGGCAGAGAGCTCAGTTTTCCAGGAATAAGTATGGAGAAAAAGTGTGCCGTGATGGTTTAGCAGTTCAAAGCGGAAGCCCGTCTTAGAGACGGGAAAAACATGCTTCTCAATGAAGTCGAGGTATGGCACGAAGCAGGAGGAAGTTTAAGGAAATCTCTCTTAATATCCATTCACCAGACAAGACTAGCCAGTCCTAAAAAGGCAGCACGTTAAATCAAGGAAGATTCTTGCTTCCTTTCTGGGGCGGGAGGGGGGCGGGGGGACATGAGAAACAATGCCGCATTTTAAAACGAGCCTTGGGGCCCTAGATACGGAGAGTGTTGTTGGGTGTTGAGGCTGAGAGGTGTTGCTGAGGAGAACATAAAGCTGCGTATAGACTGGTATGGGTTCCAAGTCTACCGCTGGAAAAAAATTAGCCAATCATGAGTCCATTTGATTGGGAAAGAAGTAAATACCTCAAAAATGGGAAAGACATGGGATTAAATAGCGGTAGCGAGCAATTAAATCCAAGATGTTTATACCTATATTTTCATTGCGAATGCAACAAACTGAAAGCAACTGTCTAAAAAGCAGTAACTGTAGCCCGCGCACGCGCACGCGCACACACGCACACAATGGGGAACAGCAGAGAGGTAAAATATGCTAAATGTATCATGATTGAGAAACAAGATCTAATAGATTATCCCGTTTTTGAGACTGTTATAGCAATACTGGTCCAATTATACATAAAGTTATGAACTTAGAGATGACTTATTAAAACTTAGAGGGAATTTTAATTGGAAGACAATATAGCTTCCAAATCATTGAAGAGAAAACTAACCTCAAAAAAATTAATCAATGCAGCTAAGATGGAGTAACGGAGACCGTATTTACCATCGTAGGATAGACCCCAATGTGGATAAAATCTATGAAGCAATGCTTTTTAAGCCATGTGAAAACGATCATCCACTAGGACCTCGTCCTGCCGCCTCCATACCCAGGCTGCTAGGCCTCCTACTGCCACTACCAAGGATGTCCACCAGGTGGCGACATTGCCCCCCCTCTGCTCCTGCTGCAGAGCCAGTCCTGAGCAGCCCTGCTCCAGGTTTTGGCAGGCCGCTCCCAGAAGCGCGCTCGTGGGCCTTGCTCCCTTTTAGCCACCAGCAAAGGGATCGAGGATGAGCACTGAGCCTCCTTACTCATCGAAGATCTAGGAACCTATCTGATTTCTGAGCAGCCCTTTACCCTCGTCTGCCGTCAGGTACCCTCCACCCGACTTGCAGAGTCCGCGGCTTGGGCAGCCTGCACGCTGGCCCCGGCCCGTCAGAATCTCTTCCCCCCACCCCCACCCCACCCCCACCCCCCCCACCCCCCGGCCAAGAGGCCACGCGCGGTCGTGAGCAGGGCTCCAGGCCTCTGGAGCCGCGCCGCTTGGACTGCGTCCTGGCCCTGGGCTCGCGAGCTCCATGCCCTTGGCTGAGTCACTTAACATCTCTAAGCTAGTTTCCTCATCAGTACAATGAGGGCATAATCGGTATGGGAGGGGGGGGAATCAGAATCTGGGGGGGACTACATTTCTGGTGATTGAAGATTATTTTCAGTTTGAATTATACAGTGAGGGACACCATACAGTTTTTACTACTGCAGACTTCTGAAGGACAGCTTCTAGTATTCTTAAAACTAATGCATGCACGTACACACAAACACACGTGCACACACACTGACTCTGCTCCGCCTACATCCCCACGCACACACACACACGGAGTCATGGACCACACACACCCCCACAACATACACACAACCACACACGTCCTCAGGCGCGCGCACACACACGCAAAGTCACTGTCACGTGCCACACACGTCCAGGCTCAACTTTAGAATTCCCAGACTCAGGGGAGTCCTGCAAAGAAAGCGACAGTGCGGGGAGAGCCGATTCCCAGTCTCTGACCGCCAGCCTGACCCTTTTCTTCCCAATGCTGGGTCCATCCCATGCCCCAAGGGGCCTTGGATGTGCACAGGGGGACACTCAGACCTCTCAGACCTCACATCCGGGCTCTGTCCGTAACCTCCATGCCAACAGCTGCCCGTTGGCCTCTCTGTGAGTCCTGGGATGCTGAACTCCGGGGAGAGCCGGTGCAGAAACTACAAGTGGGTCAGGGGCTGCTGGGGCAGGGCATTCGGGGTCCTGGGATTCCAGAGCACGGGGTGGAGCCAATGGGCGTGTCCCCTTGGCCCTGCTGACTCCACCCCGTAGAGGGCGTGGCCAGAGGGAGTGTCAGGGCCAGAGGGACCCTCTGTAGTTCAGGACCCAGGACAGCGCGGGGGGGTGTCGGGGGTGGGGGTTGGGGGGCCGCCCCTTGCCGTGGTCTAAGGGCAGAAGCCCTAAGGAAGGGCCGGAGGAGGCTGTAAGGTATCCTCACTGCCATCAATTAAAAAAAAAAGCAAAAGCCCGCCGCAGGCGAGGGTGGGGAGGGTTTTGCTAGAACAAGGGAAGACGCTCGCAGAGGTCTGGCCGCAGAGGGCTGGGGGGCTTGCCAGGCTGATGAGGAACCGAGAGGCCGTCGGCCTCTAAACTCCACACGAATTCCTCCGGGTGACCCTGAGATGCAGGGAGACACGGAAAGCACGGTAAACACAGGCCGGAAGCTCAGCAGCCTGTTGCTTGCTTCACCGTCCGTCTGGCGTCCCCTCTGCTAGCAAGCAGCCTTTACCGCATCACCCACGGCTGACCCGGCTCAGGATTCCAGCTGATGTTCCACGGGTGGCATCACTTGCTGGTGACACGAAGCAGGCACGTTAGCCACCTCCCAAACCCTGAGGCTCCTCCTGGGAGGAGCCTGCGGGCCCCCAGTCCAGCCTCTGCGCCACGATGCTCCTTAGTGCCGCTCCCGGTTCGCTGCCCCGGCCTCTAGCTCTGGCCGGAACCTCGCTGGATTGGCGATAAATGGCACCCATGCACCACGTGTAAGCTTGGGGTCCAGATGTGACCATGGCTCGTCTCTTCTTCCCATCGATTGGGGGATTGTTCGGGCTTCGTGTCATCGTGTTGGCAGGAAGGCCAGCACCGCCCCCCTGAGACCTCCCTGAAGACACATAGAAACATAGGACACAACGCAGCCCATCTCTTTGTTTTAAAACACCTTTACAGGGCTACGATTTCTGTTCCGTCAATTAGACACATCTCACGTGTAGTATTTGATCAATTTTCATACATGTCTACACCCAGAAAGCCATCGCCACAATCAAGAGAGCTAACATGTCCACCACTCCCCAAGACGGGCAATTTTCCGATTCCCATATTTACCCCTTCCCACCGCCGTCCCTCCCTGGTAACCATAAGTTTGTTTCTCTATGTCTGTGGCTCTATTTGTCTTTTGCAGTTAAGATCATTTCTGTCTTTTTTCCTTAGATTTCACATGGAAGTTGTGTCATGCGGCATTTTTCTCTCTTCTGGCTTACTTCACTCAGAATGACTATCTCTGTGTCCAACCATGTTGCCGCAAATGGCATGGTTCCATCCTTTTTCACGGCTGTGTAGTATTCCGCGGCATAAAAAGACAACTACTTCTTTATCCAGTCACCAGTCGTTAGATGTTGGGGTTAGTTCCACGTCCTGGCTAATACAAATAGGGCTGCTGTGAGCATTGAGGTGCATGGGACTTTTTGAGTTAGAGTTTTCTCTTGACATATCCCCAGGCGTGGGAAGGCTGGATCATCAGGTAAGTCCATTTGTAGGTTTTTAAGGAACCTCCATCCCGTCTTCTCTAGTGACAATGCAGCCCGTCTTCCTGAAGCAGAGCCATGCTCACAAAGTAACGGATATTCCTAGAGGTCAGACATGACGTGCATTCAGCTTGGCCTGCTCCAGAAGAAGAGGGCAGTCTGGCAGGGCTGGAGGAGAGTGACCAGGGGAGTGTGGGACAGGCAGGATTCACACCACGTGGGGACATGACAGGCTGGGATAAGGAGCCTGGGCTTCCAGTCATGCCTTGGTAAGCATGGGGCACTGGTTCCAGGACTCCCCACAGATGCCAAAATCCATGGATGCTGATGCCTCTTATACAAAAGGACATAGGACTTTATTTTTTACATACAGACGTATTTTTCTTCCACGTTGTTGTCGTTTTTACAATGTTGCGTCGAATTCCAGTCTAGAGCACAATTTTCCACTTATGCATAAACATACCCATACAGTCATTGTCACATTCTCTTTCGCTGTGTCCTCCTGTGTACTTTAAATCATCTCTAGGTGACGCGCGGCATGCAAGGCAACGTGAATGCTATGTAAGCGGTTGCCGGTGTGTGGCAAGTTCAATTGTCGCTTTTCGAAACTTTCCGTTTTTTCCCGAATATTTTCAACCCACAGTTAGTTGAATCGGCTGGATCGGGAGCCCCTAGATACAGAGAACCCCCAAGCCCTTCCCACCTCGGAAATTTCCACTGGAAGCGCTGAAGGGGCCCAAAGAGAGGACAAGAGCGCCCTCTAGCGGCTGCAAACGCTGAGGCATTCCTTCAGCCTATGCAGCGCGGGAGAGAAGGTTTCGGGCCGACTAGCGCAAAAGGAGGGCCCGCCTGGACAGGAAGGAGGAAGGACGACAGCGGAAGCCAGCTCGCACCCTTCCTGGAGCTAGCTGGTTGCAGTGAGGGACGCCGAGGAACTGGGGACACGTCGCGTGGGGAGGCGGGGGGGCAATCCTGGCGGCCAGGAGCAGGGTTCACACAGCTGGCACCCAGTTTGCACGATCAAAATGACAAGGAGAGGGGGTGGGGGGAAGGGGCTGCCTCAGCACCGGGATCCTGACAAGGGCCATAGCGCCGCGACCTCAGCTAATGCGGCTCCCCTGCTAAGCCAGAAAAAGGAAACTGTGAGGCAAGATACTGCAGATTCCACCGCAGCCACACGGATGACTAGATCTCTAACCTGACAAAATGGAACCCTCGGAAACAGGAATCTTCCCTTTCTTCTACATTCTGACCTTGGGACAGGGAGCCACACTTCTCTGACGGGAACCGTCTTTACTCCGGCAGAGAGCTCAGTTTTCCAGGAATAAGTATGGAGAAAAAGTGTGCCGTGATGGTTTAGCAGTTCAAAGCGGAAGCCCGTCTTAGAGACGGGAAAAACATGCTTCTCAATGAAGTCGAGGTATGGCACGAAGCAGGAGGAAGTTTAAGGAAATCTCTCTTAATATCCATTCACCAGACAAGACTAGCCAGTCCTAAAAAGGCAGCACGTTAAATCAAGGAAGATTCTTGCTTCCTTTCTGGGGCGGGAGGGGGGCGGGGGGACATGAGAAACAATGCCGCATTTTAAAACGAGCCTTGGGGCCCTAGATACGGAGAGTGTTGTTGGGTGTTGAGGCTGAGAGGTGTTGCTGAGGAGAACATAAAGCTGCGTATAGACTGGTATGGGTTCCAAGTCTACCGCTGGAAAAAAATTAGCCAATCATGAGTCCATTTGATTGGGAAAGAAGTAAATACCTCAAAAATGGGAAAGACATGGGATTAAATAGCGGTAGCGAGCAATTAAATCCAAGATGTTTATACCTATATTTTCATTGCGAATGCAACAAACTGAAAGCAACTGTCTAAAAAGCAGTAACTGTAGCCCGCGCACGCGCACGCGCACACACGCACACAATGGGGAACAGCAGAGAGGTAAAATATGCTAAATGTATCATGATTGAGAAACAAGATCTAATAGATTATCCCGTTTTTGAGACTGTTATAGCAATACTGGTCCAATTATACATAAAGTTATGAACTTAGAGATGACTTATTAAAACTTAGAGGGAATTTTAATTGGAAGACAATATAGCTTCCAAATCATTGAAGAGAAAACTAACCTCAAAAAAATTAATCAATGCAGCTAAGATGGAGTAACGGAGACCGTATTTACCATCGTAGGATAGACCCCAATGTGGATAAAATCTATGAAGCAATGCTTTTTAAGCCATGTGAAAACGATCATCCACTAGGACCTCGTCCTGCCGCCTCCATACCCAGGCTGCTAGGCCTCCTACTGCCACTACCAAGGATGTCCACCAGGTGGCGACATTGCCCCCCCTCTGCTCCTGCTGCAGAGCCAGTCCTGAGCAGCCCTGCTCCAGGTTTTGGCAGGCCGCTCCCAGAAGCGCGCTCGTGGGCCTTGCTCCCTTTTAGCCACCAGCAAAGGGATCGAGGATGAGCACTGAGCCTCCTTACTCATCGAAGATCTAGGAACCTATCTGATTTCTGAGCAGCCCTTTACCCTCGTCTGCCGTCAGGTACTCTCCACCCGACTTGCAGAGTCCGCGGCTTGGGCAGCCTGCACGCTGGCCCCGGCCCGTCAGAATCTCTTCCCCCCACCCCCACCCCACCCCCACCCCCACCCCACCCCCCGGCCAAGAGGCCACGCGCGGTCGTGAGCAGGGCTCCAGGCCTCTGGAGCCGCGCCGCTTGGACTGCGTCCTGGCCCTGGGCTCGCGAGCTCCATGCCCTTGGCTGAGTCACTTAACATCTCTAAGCTAGTTTCCTCATCAGTACAATGAGGGCATAATCGGTATGGGAGGGGGGGGAATCAGAATCTGGGGGGGACTACATTTCTGGTGATTGAAGATTATTTTCAGTTTGAATTATACAGTGAGGGACACCATACAGTTTTTACTACTGCAGACTTCTGAAGGACAGCTTCTAGTATTCTTAAAACTAATGCATGCACGTACACACAAACACACGTGCACACACACTGACTCTGCTCCGCCTACATCCCCACGCACACACACACACGGAGTCATGGACCACACACACCCCCACAACATACACACAACCACACACGTCCAGGCTCAACTTTAGAATTCCCAGACTCAGGGGAGTCCTGCAAAGAAAGCGACAGTGCGGGGAGAGCCGATTCCCAGTCTCTGACCGCCAGCCTGACCCTTTTCTTCCCAATGCTGGGTCCATCCCATGCCCCAAGGGGCCTTGGATGTGCACAGGGGGACACTCAGACCTCTCAGACCTCACATCCGGGCTCTGTCCGTAACCTCCATGCCAACAGCTGCCCGTTGGCCTCTCTGTGAGTCCTGGGATGCTGAACTCCGGGGAGAGCCGGTGCAGAAACTACAAGTGGGTCAGGGGCTGCTGGGGCAGGGCATTCGGGGTCCTGGGATTCCAGAGCACGGGGTGGAGCCAATGGGCGTGTCCCCTTGGCCCTGCTGACTCCACCCCGTAGAGGGCGTGGCCAGAGGGAGTGTCAGGGCCAGAGGGACCCTCTGTAGTTCAGGACCCAGGACAGCGCGGGGGGGTGTCGGGGGTGGGGGTTGGGGGGCCGCCCCTTGCCGTGGTCTAAGGGCAGAAGCCCTAAGGAAGGGCCGGAGGAGGCTGTAAGGTATCCTCACTGCCATCAATTAAAAAAAAAAGCAAAAGCCCGCCGCAGGCGAGGGTGGGGAGGGTTTTGCTAGAACAAGGGAAGACGCTCGCAGAGGTCTGGCCGCAGAGGGCTGGGGGGCTTGCCAGGCTGATGAGGAACCGAGAGGCCGTCGGCCTCTAAACTCCACACGAATTCCTCCGGGTGACCCTGAGATGCAGGGAGACACGGAAAGCACGGTAAACACAGGCCGGAAGCTCAGCAGCCTGTTGCTTGCTTCACCGTCCGTCTGGCGTCCCCTCTGCTAGCAAGCAGCCTTTACCGCATCACCCACGGCTGACCCGGCTCAGGATTCCAGCTGATGTTCCACGGGTGGCATCACTTGCTGGTGACACGAAGCAGGCACGTTAGCCACCTCCCAAACCCTGAGGCTCCTCCTGGGAGGAGCCTGCGGGCCCCCAGTCCAGCCTCTGCGCCACGATGCTCCTTAGTGCCGCTCCCGGTTCGCTGCCCCGGCCTCTAGCTCTGGCCGGAACCTCGCTGGATTGGCGATAAATGGCACCCATGCACCACGTGTAAGCTTGGGGTCCAGATGTGACCATGGCTCGTCTCTTCTTCCCATCGATTGGGGGATTGTTCGGGCTTCGTGTCATCGTGTTGGCAGGAAGGCCAGCACCGCCCCCCTGAGACCTCCCTGAAGACACATAGAAACATAGGACACAACGCAGCCCATCTCTTTGTTTTAAAACACCTTTACAGGGCTACGATTTCTGTTCCGTCAATTAGACACATCTCACGTGTAGTATTTGATCAATTTTCATACATGTCTACACCCAGAAAGCCATCGCCACAATCAAGAGAGCTAACATGTCCACCACTCCCCAAGACGGGCAATTTTCCGATTCCCATATTTACCCCTTCCCACCGCCGTCCCTCCCTGGTAACCATAAGTTTGTTTCTCTATGTCTGTGGCTCTATTTGTCTTTTGCAGTTAAGATCATTTCTGTCTTTTTTCCTTAGATTTCACATGGAAGTTGTGTCATGCGGCATTTTTCTCTCTTCTGGCTTACTTCACTCAGAATGACTATCTCTGTGTCCAACCATGTTGCCGCAAATGGCATGGTTCCATCCTTTTTCACGGCTGTGTAGTATTCCGCGGCATAAAAAGACAACTACTTCTTTATCCAGTCACCAGTCGTTAGATGTTGGGGTTAGTTCCACGTCCTGGCTAATACAAATAGGGCTGCTGTGAGCATTGAGGTGCATGGGACTTTTTGAGTTAGAGTTTTCTCTTGACATATCCCCAGGCGTGGGAAGGCTGGATCATCAGGTAAGTCCATTTGTAGGTTTTTAAGGAACCTCCATCCCGTCTTCTCTAGTGACAATGCAGCCCGTCTTCCTGAAGCAGAGCCATGCTCACAAAGTAACGGATATTCCTAGAGGTCAGACATGACGTGCATTCAGCTTGGCCTGTTCCAGAAGAAGAGGGCAGTCTGGCAGGGCTGGAGGAGAGTGACCAGGGGAGTGTGGGACAGGCAGGATTCACACCACGTGGGGACATGACAGGCTGGGATAAGGAGCCTGGGCTTCCAGTCATGCCTTGGTAAGCATGGGGCACTGGTTCCAGGACTCCCCACAGATGCCAAAATCCATGGATGCTGATGCCTCTTATACAAAAGGACATAGGACTTTATTTTTTACATACAGACGTATTTTTCTTCCACGTTGTTGTCGTTTTTACAATGTTGCGTCGAATTCCAGTCTAGAGCACAATTTTCCACTTATGCATAAACATACCCATACAGTCATTGTCACATTCTCTTTCGCTGTGTCCTCCTGTGTACTTTAAATCATCTCTAGGTGACGCGCGGCATGCAAGGCAACGTGAATGCTATGTAAGCGGTTGCCGGTGTGTGGCAAGTTCAATTGTCGCTTTTCGAAACTTTCCGTTTTTTCCCGAATATTTTCAACCCACAGTTAGTTGAATCGGCTGGATCGGGAGCCCCTAGATACAGAGAACCCCCAAGCCCTTCCCACCTCGGAAATTTCCACTGGAAGCGCTGAAGGGGCCCAAAGAGAGGACAAGAGCGCCCTCTAGCGGCTGCAAACGCTGAGGCATTCCTTCAGCCTATGCAGCGCGGGAGAGAAGGTTTCGGGCCGACTAGCGCAAAAGGAGGGCCCGCCTGGACAGGAAGGAGGAAGGACGACAGCGGAAGCCAGCTCGCACCCTTCCTGGAGCTAGCTGGTTGCAGTGAGGGACGCCGAGGAACTGGGGACACGTCGCGTGGGGAGGCGGGGGGGCAATCCTGGCGGCCAGGAGCAGGGTTCACACAGCTGGCACCCAGTTTGCACGATCAAAATGACAAGGAGAGGGGGTGGGGGGAAGGGGCTGCCTCAGCACCGGGATCCTGACAAGGGCCATAGCGCCGCGACCTCAGCTAATGCGGCTCCCCTGCTAAGCCAGAAAAAGGAAACTGTGAGGCAAGATACTGCAGATTCCACCGCAGCCACACGGATGACTAGATCTCTAACCTGACAAAATGGAACCCTCGGAAACAGGAATCTTCCCTTTCTTCTACATTCTGACCTTGGGACAGGGAGCCACACTTCTCTGACGGGAACCGTCTTTACTCCGGCAGAGAGCTCAGTTTTCCAGGAATAAGTATGGAGAAAAAGTGTGCCGTGATGGTTTAGCAGTTCAAAGCGGAAGCCCGTCTTAGAGACGGGAAAAACATGCTTCTCAATGAAGTCGAGGTATGGCACGAAGCAGGAGGAAGTTTAAGGAAATCTCTCTTAATATCCATTCACCAGACAAGACTAGCCAGTCCTAAAAAGGCAGCACGTTAAATCAAGGAAGATTCTTGCTTCCTTTCTGGGGCGGGAGGGGGGCGGGGGGACATGAGAAACAATGCCGCATTTTAAAACGAGCCTTGGGGCCCTAGATACGGAGAGTGTTGTTGGGTGTTGAGGCTGAGAGGTGTTGCTGAGGAGAACATAAAGCTGCGTATAGACTGGTATGGGTTCCAAGTCTACCGCTGGAAAAAAATTAGCCAATCATGAGTCCATTTGATTGGGAAAGAAGTAAATACCTCAAAAATGGGAAAGACATGGGATTAAATAGCGGTAGCGAGCAATTAAATCCAAGATGTTTATACCTATATTTTCATTGCGAATGCAACAAACTGAAAGCAACTGTCTAAAAAGCAGTAACTGTAGCCCCGCGCACGCGCACGCGCACACACGCACACAATGGGGAACAGCAGAGAGGTAAAATATGCTAAATGTATCATGATTGAGAAACAAGATCTAATAGATTATCCCGTTTTTGAGACTGTTATAGCAATACTGGTCCAATTATACATAAAGTTATGAACTTAGAGATGACTTATTAAAACTTAGAGGGAATTTTAATTGGAAGACAATATAGCTTCCAAATCATTGAAGAGAAAACTAACCTCAAAAAAATTAATCAATGCAGCTAAGATGGAGTAACGGAGACCGTATTTACCATCGTAGGATAGACCCCAATGTGGATAAAATCTATGAAGCAATGCTTTTTAAGCCATGTGAAAACGATCATCCACTAGGACCTCGTCCTGCCGCCTCCATACCCAGGCTGCTAGGCCTCCTACTGCCACTACCAAGGATGTCCACCAGGTGGCGACATTGCCCCCCCTCTGCTCCTGCTGCAGAGCCAGTCCTGAGCAGCCCTGCTCCAGGTTTTGGCAGGCCGCTCCCAGAAGCGCGCTCGTGGGCCTTGCTCCCTTTTAGCCACCAGCAAAGGGATCGAGGATGAGCACTGAGCCTCCTTACTCATCGAAGATCTAGGAACCTATCTGATTTCTGAGCAGCCCTTTACCCTCGTCTGCCGTCAGGTACTCTCCACCCGACTTGCAGAGTCCGCGGCTTGGGCAGCCTGCACGCTGGCCCCGGCCCGTCAGAATCTCTTCCCCCCACCCCCACCCCACCCCCACCCCCCCCCCACCCCCCGGCCAAGAGGCCACGCGCGGTCGTGAGCAGGGCTCCAGGCCTCTGGAGCCGCGCCGCTTGGACTGCGTCCTGGCCCTGGGCTCGCGAGCTCCATGCCCTTGGCTGAGTCACTTAACATCTCTAAGCTAGTTTCCTCATCAGTACAATGAGGGCATAATCGGTATGGGAGGGGGGGGAATCAGAATCTGGGGGGGACTACATTTCTGGTGATTGAAGATTATTTTCAGTTTGAATTATACAGTGAGGGACACCATACAGTTTTTACTACTGCAGACTTCTGAAGGACAGCTTCTAGTATTCTTAAAACTAATGCATGCACGTACACACAAACACACGTGCACACACACTGACTCTGCTCCGCCTACATCCCCACGCACACACACACACGGAGTCATGGACCACACACACCCCCACAACATACACACAACCACACACGTCCTCAGGCGCGCGCACACACACGCAAAGTCACTGTCACGTGCCACACACGTCCAGGCTCAACTTTAGAATTCCCAGACTCAGGGGAGTCCTGCAAAGAAAGCGACAGTGCGGGGAGAGCCGATTCCCAGTCTCTGACCGCCAGCCTGACCCTTTTCTTCCCAATGCTGGGTCCATCCCATGCCCCAAGGGGCCTTGGATGTGCACAGGGGGACACTCAGACCTCTCAGACCTCACATCCGGGCTCTGTCCGTAACCTCCATGCCAACAGCTGCCCGTTGGCCTCTCTGTGAGTCCTGGGATGCTGAACTCCGGGGAGAGCCGGTGCAGAAACTACAAGTGGGTCAGGGGCTGCTGGGGCAGGGCATTCGGGGTCCTGGGATTCCAGAGCACGGGGTGGAGCCAATGGGCGTGTCCCCTTGGCCCTGCTGACTCCACCCCGTAGAGGGCGTGGCCAGAGGGAGTGTCAGGGCCAGAGGGACCCTCTGTAGTTCAGGACCCAGGACAGCGCGGGGGGTGTCGGGGGTGGGGGTTGGGGGGCCGCCCCTTGCCGTGGTCTAAGGGCAGAAGCCCTAAGGAAGGGCCGGAGGAGGCTGTAAGGTATCCTCACTGCCATCAATTAAAAAAAAAAGCAAAAGCCCGCCGCAGGCGAGGGTGGGGAGGGTTTTGCTAGAACAAGGGAAGACGCTCGCAGAGGTCTGGCCGCAGAGGGCTGGGGGGCTTGCCAGGCTGATGAGGAACCGAGAGGCCGTCGGCCTCTAAACTCCACACGAATTCCTCCGGGTGACCCTGAGATGCAGGGAGACACGGAAAGCACGGTAAACACAGGCCGGAAGCTCAGCAGCCTGTTGCTTGCTTCACCGTCCGTCTGGCGTCCCCTCTGCTAGCAAGCAGCCTTTACCGCATCACCCACGGCTGACCCGGCTCAGGATTCCAGCTGATGTTCCACGGGTGGCATCACTTGCTGGTGACACGAAGCAGGCACGTTAGCCACCTCCCAAACCCTGAGGCTCCTCCTGGGAGGAGCCTGCGGGCCCCCAGTCCAGCCTCTGCGCCACGATGCTCCTTAGTGCCGCTCCCGGTTCGCTGCCCCGGCCTCTAGCTCTGGCCGGAACCTCGCTGGATTGGCGATAAATGGCACCCATGCACCACGTGTAAGCTTGGGGTCCAGATGTGACCATGGCTCGTCTCTTCTTCCCATCGATTGGGGGATTGTTCGGGCTTCGTGTCATCGTGTTGGCAGGAAGGCCAGCACCGCCCCCCTGAGACCTCCCTGAAGACACATAGAAACATAGGACACAACGCAGCCCATCTCTTTGTTTTAAAACACCTTTACAGGGCTACGATTTCTGTTCCGTCAATTAGACACATCTCACGTGTAGTATTTGATCAATTTTCATACATGTCTACACCCAGAAAGCCATCGCCACAATCAAGAGAGCTAACATGTCCACCACTCCCCAAGACGGGCAATTTTCCGATTCCCATATTTACCCCTTCCCACCGCCGTCCCTCCCTGGTAACCATAAGTTTGTTTCTCTATGTCTGTGGCTCTATTTGTCTTTTGCAGTTAAGATCATTTCTGTCTTTTTTCCTTAGATTTCACATGGAAGTTGTGTCATGCGGCATTTTTCTCTCTTCTGGCTTACTTCACTCAGAATGACTATCTCTGTGTCCAACCATGTTGCCGCAAATGGCATGGTTCCATCCTTTTTCACGGCTGTGTAGTATTCCGCGGCATAAAAAGACAACTACTTCTTTATCCAGTCACCAGTCGTTAGATGTTGGGGTTAGTTCCACGTCCTGGCTAATACAAATAGGGCTGCTGTGAGCATTGAGGTGCATGGGACTTTTTGAGTTAGAGTTTTCTCTTGACATATCCCCAGGCGTGGGAAGGCTGGATCATCAGGTAAGTCCATTTGTAGGTTTTTAAGGAACCTCCATCCCGTCTTCTCTAGTGACAATGCAGCCCGTCTTCCTGAAGCAGAGCCATGCTCACAAAGTAACGGATATTCCTAGAGGTCAGACATGACGTGCATTCAGCTTGGCCTGTTCCAGAAGAAGAGGGCAGTCTGGCAGGGCTGGAGGAGAGTGACCAGGGGAGTGTGGGACAGGCAGGATTCACACCACGTGGGGACATGACAGGCTGGGATAAGGAGCCTGGGCTTCCAGTCATGCCTTGGTAAGCATGGGGCACTGGTTCCAGGACTCCCCACAGATGCCAAAATCCATGGATGCTGATGCCTCTTATACAAAAGGACATAGGACTTTATTTTTTACATACAGACGTATTTTTCTTCCACGTTGTTGTCGTTTTTACAATGTTGCGTCGAATTCCAGTCTAGAGCACAATTTTCCACTTATGCATAAACATACCCATACAGTCATTGTCACATTCTCTTTCGCTGTGTCCTCCTGTGTACTTTAAATCATCTCTAGGTGACGCGCGGCATGCAAGGCAACGTGAATGCTATGTAAGCGGTTGCCGGTGTGTGGCAAGTTCAATTGTCGCTTTTCGAAACTTTCCGTTTTTTCCCGAATATTTTCAACCCACAGTTAGTTGAATCGGCTGGATCGGGAGCCCCTAGATACAGAGAACCCCCAAGCCCTTCCCACCTCGGAAATTTCCACTGGAAGCGCTGAAGGGGCCCAAAGAGAGGACAAGAGCGCCCTCTAGCGGCTGCAAACGCTGAGGCATTCCTTCAGCCTATGCAGCGCGGGAGAGAAGGTTTCGGGCCGACTAGCGCAAAAGGAGGGCCCGCCTGGACAGGAAGGAGGAAGGACGACAGCGGAAGCCAGCTCGCACCCTTCCTGGAGCTAGCTGGTTGCAGTGAGGGACGCCGAGGAACTGGGGACACGTCGCGTGGGGAGGCGGGGGGGCAATCCTGGCGGCCAGGAGCAGGGTTCACACAGCTGGCACCCAGTTTGCACGATCAAAATGACAAGGAGAGGGGGTGGGGGGAAGGGGCTGCCTCAGCACCGGGATCCTGACAAGGGCCATAGCGCCGCGACCTCAGCTAATGCGGCTCCCCTGCTAAGCCAGAAAAAGGAAACTGTGAGGCAAGATACTGCAGATTCCACCGCAGCCACACGGATGACTAGATCTCTAACCTGACAAAATGGAACCCTCGGAAACAGGAATCTTCCCTTTCTTCTACATTCTGACCTTGGGACAGGGAGCCACACTTCTCTGACGGGAACCGTCTTTACTCCGGCAGAGAGCTCAGTTTTCCAGGAATAAGTATGGAGAAAAAGTGTGCCGTGATGGTTTAGCAGTTCAAAGCGGAAGCCCGTCTTAGAGACGGGAAAAACATGCTTCTCAATGAAGTCGAGGTATGGCACGAAGCAGGAGGAAGTTTAAGGAAATCTCTCTTAATATCCATTCACCAGACAAGACTAGCCAGTCCTAAAAAGGCAGCACGTTAAATCAAGGAAGATTCTTGCTTCCTTTCTGGGGCGGGAGGGGGGCGGGGGGACATGAGAAACAATGCCGCATTTTAAAACGAGCCTTGGGGCCCTAGATACGGAGAGTGTTGTTGGGTGTTGAGGCTGAGAGGTGTTGCTGAGGAGAACATAAAGCTGCGTATAGACTGGTATGGGTTCCAAGTCTACCGCTGGAAAAAAATTAGCCAATCATGAGTCCATTTGATTGGGAAAGAAGTAAATACCTCAAAAATGGGAAAGACATGGGATTAAATAGCGGTAGCGAGCAATTAAATCCAAGATGTTTATACCTATATTTTCATTGCGAATGCAACAAACTGAAAGCAACTGTCTAAAAAGCAGTAACTGTAGCCCGCGCACGCGCACGCGCACACACGCACACAATGGGGAACAGCAGAGAGGTAAAATATGCTAAATGTATCATGATTGAGAAACAAGATCTAATAGATTATCCCGTTTTTGAGACTGTTATAGCAATACTGGTCCAATTATACATAAAGTTATGAACTTAGAGATGACTTATTAAAACTTAGAGGGAATTTTAATTGGAAGACAATATAGCTTCCAAATCATTGAAGAGAAAACTAACCTCAAAAAAATTAATCAATGCAGCTAAGATGGAGTAACGGAGACCGTATTTACCATCGTAGGATAGACCCCAATGTGGATAAAATCTATGAAGCAATGCTTTTTAAGCCATGTGAAAACGATCATCCACTAGGACCTCGTCCTGCCGCCTCCATACCCAGGCTGCTAGGCCTCCTACTGCCACTACCAAGGATGTCCACCAGGTGGCGACATTGCCCCCCCTCTGCTCCTGCTGCAGAGCCAGTCCTGAGCAGCCCTGCTCCAGGTTTTGGCAGGCCGCTCCCAGAAGCGCGCTCGTGGGCCTTGCTCCCTTTTAGCCACCAGCAAAGGGATCGAGGATGAGCACTGAGCCTCCTTACTCATCGAAGATCTAGGAACCTATCTGATTTCTGAGCAGCCCTTTACCCTCGTCTGCCGTCAGGTACTCTCCACCCGACTTGCAGAGTCCGCGGCTTGGGCAGCCTGCACGCTGGCCCCGGCCCGTCAGAATCTCTTCCCCCCACCCCCACCCCACCCCCACCCCCCCCCCACCCCCCGGCCAAGAGGCCACGCGCGGTCGTGAGCAGGGCTCCAGGCCTCTGGAGCCGCGCCGCTTGGACTGCGTCCTGGCCCTGGGCTCGCGAGCTCCATGCCCTTGGCTGAGTCACTTAACATCTCTAAGCTAGTTTCCTCATCAGTACAATGAGGGCATAATCGGTATGGGAGGGGGGGGAATCAGAATCTGGGGGGGACTACATTTCTGGTGATTGAAGATTATTTTCAGTTTGAATTATACAGTGAGGGACACCATACAGTTTTTACTACTGCAGACTTCTGAAGGACAGCTTCTAGTATTCTTAAAACTAATGCATGCACGTACACACAAACACACGTGCACACACACTGACTCTGCTCCGCCTACATCCCCACGCACACACACACACGGAGTCATGGACCACACACACCCCCACAACATACACACAACCACACACGTCCTCAGGCGCGCGCACACACACGCAAAGTCACTGTCACGTGCCACACACGTCCAGGCTCAACTTTAGAATTCCCAGACTCAGGGGAGTCCTGCAAAGAAAGCGACAGTGCGGGGAGAGCCGATTCCCAGTCTCTGACCGCCAGCCTGACCCTTTTCTTCCCAATGCTGGGTCCATCCCATGCCCCAAGGGGCCTTGGATGTGCACAGGGGGACACTCAGACCTCTCAGACCTCACATCCGGGCTCTGTCCGTAACCTCCATGCCAACAGCTGCCCGTTGGCCTCTCTGTGAGTCCTGGGATGCTGAACTCCGGGGAGAGCCGGTGCAGAAACTACAAGTGGGTCAGGGGCTGCTGGGGCAGGGCATTCGGGGTCCTGGGATTCCAGAGCACGGGGTGGAGCCAATGGGCGTGTCCCCTTGGCCCTGCTGACTCCACCCCGTAGAGGGCGTGGCCAGAGGGAGTGTCAGGGCCAGAGGGACCCTCTGTAGTTCAGGACCCAGGACAGCGCGGGGGGTGTCGGGGGTGGGGGTTGGGGGGCCGCCCCTTGCCGTGGTCTAAGGGCAGAAGCCCTAAGGAAGGGCCGGAGGAGGCTGTAAGGTATCCTCACTGCCATCAATTAAAAAAAAAAGCAAAAGCCCGCCGCAGGCGAGGGTGGGGAGGGTTTTGCTAGAACAAGGGAAGACGCTCGCAGAGGTCTGGCCGCAGAGGGCTGGGGGGCTTGCCAGGCTGATGAGGAACCGAGAGGCCGTCGGCCTCTAAACTCCACACGAATTCCTCCGGGTGACCCTGAGATGCAGGGAGACACGGAAAGCACGGTAAACACAGGCCGGAAGCTCAGCAGCCTGTTGCTTGCTTCACCGTCCGTCTGGCGTCCCCTCTGCTAGCAAGCAGCCTTTACCGCATCACCCACGGCTGACCCGGCTCAGGATTCCAGCTGATGTTCCACGGGTGGCATCACTTGCTGGTGACACGAAGCAGGCACGTTAGCCACCTCCCAAACCCTGAGGCTCCTCCTGGGAGGAGCCTGCGGGCCCCCAGTCCAGCCTCTGCGCCACGATGCTCCTTAGTGCCGCTCCCGGTTCGCTGCCCCGGCCTCTAGCTCTGGCCGGAACCTCGCTGGATTGGCGATAAATGGCACCCATGCACCACGTGTAAGCTTGGGGTCCAGATGTGACCATGGCTCGTCTCTTCTTCCCATCGATTGGGGGATTGTTCGGGCTTCGTGTCATCGTGTTGGCAGGAAGGCCAGCACCGCCCCCCTGAGACCTCCCTGAAGACACATAGAAACATAGGACACAACGCAGCCCATCTCTTTGTTTTAAAACACCTTTACAGGGCTACGATTTCTGTTCCGTCAATTAGACACATCTCACGTGTAGTATTTGATCAATTTTCATACATGTCTACACCCAGAAAGCCATCGCCACAATCAAGAGAGCTAACATGTCCACCACTCCCCAAGACGGGCAATTTTCCGATTCCCATATTTACCCCTTCCCACCGCCGTCCCTCCCTGGTAACCATAAGTTTGTTTCTCTATGTCTGTGGCTCTATTTGTCTTTTGCAGTTAAGATCATTTCTGTCTTTTTTCCTTAGATTTCACATGGAAGTTGTGTCATGCGGCATTTTTCTCTCTTCTGGCTTACTTCACTCAGAATGACTATCTCTGTGTCCAACCATGTTGCCGCAAATGGCATGGTTCCATCCTTTTTCACGGCTGTGTAGTATTCCGCGGCATAAAAAGACAACTACTTCTTTATCCAGTCACCAGTCGTTAGATGTTGGGGTTAGTTCCACGTCCTGGCTAATACAAATAGGGCTGCTGTGAGCATTGAGGTGCATGGGACTTTTTGAGTTAGAGTTTTCTCTTGACATATCCCCAGGCGTGGGAAGGCTGGATCATCAGGTAAGTCCATTTGTAGGTTTTTAAGGAACCTCCATCCCGTCTTCTCTAGTGACAATGCAGCCCGTCTTCCTGAAGCAGAGCCATGCTCACAAAGTAACGGATATTCCTAGAGGTCAGACATGACGTGCATTCAGCTTGGCCTGTTCCAGAAGAAGAGGGCAGTCTGGCAGGGCTGGAGGAGAGTGACCAGGGGAGTGTGGGACAGGCAGGATTCACACCACGTGGGGACATGACAGGCTGGGATAAGGAGCCTGGGCTTCCAGTCATGCCTTGGTAAGCATGGGGCACTGGTTCCAGGACTCCCCACAGATGCCAAAATCCATGGATGCTGATGCCTCTTATACAAAAGGACATAGGACTTTATTTTTTACATACAGACGTATTTTTCTTCCACGTTGTTGTCGTTTTTACAATGTTGCGTCGAATTCCAGTCTAGAGCACAATTTTCCACTTATGCATAAACATACCCATACAGTCATTGTCACATTCTCTTTCGCTGTGTCCTCCTGTGTACTTTAAATCATCTCTAGGTGACGCGCGGCATGCAAGGCAACGTGAATGCTATGTAAGCGGTTGCCGGTGTGTGGCAAGTTCAATTGTCGCTTTTCGAAACTTTCCGTTTTTTCCCGAATATTTTCAACCCACAGTTAGTTGAATCGGCTGGATCGGGAGCCCCTAGATACAGAGAACCCCCAAGCCCTTCCCACCTCGGAAATTTCCACTGGAAGCGCTGAAGGGGCCCAAAGAGAGGACAAGAGCGCCCTCTAGCGGCTGCAAACGCTGAGGCATTCCTTCAGCCTATGCAGCGCGGGAGAGAAGGTTTCGGGCCGACTAGCGCAAAAGGAGGGCCCGCCTGGACAGGAAGGAGGAAGGACGACAGCGGAAGCCAGCTCGCACCCTTCCTGGAGCTAGCTGGTTGCAGTGAGGGACGCCGAGGAACTGGGGACACGTCGCGTGGGGAGGCGGGGGGGCAATCCTGGCGGCCAGGAGCAGGGTTCACACAGCTGGCACCCAGTTTGCACGATCAAAATGACAAGGAGAGGGGGTGGGGGGAAGGGGCTGCCTCAGCACCGGGATCCTGACAAGGGCCATAGCGCCGCGACCTCAGCTAATGCGGCTCCCCTGCTAAGCCAGAAAAAGGAAACTGTGAGGCAAGATACTGCAGATTCCACCGCAGCCACACGGATGACTAGATCTCTAACCTGACAAAATGGAACCCTCGGAAACAGGAATCTTCCCTTTCTTCTACATTCTGACCTTGGGACAGGGAGCCACACTTCTCTGACGGGAACCGTCTTTACTCCGGCAGAGAGCTCAGTTTTCCAGGAATAAGTATGGAGAAAAAGTGTGCCGTGATGGTTTAGCAGTTCAAAGCGGAAGCCCGTCTTAGAGACGGGAAAAACATGCTTCTCAATGAAGTCGAGGTATGGCACGAAGCAGGAGGAAGTTTAAGGAAATCTCTCTTAATATCCATTCACCAGACAAGACTAGCCAGTCCTAAAAAGGCAGCACGTTAAATCAAGGAAGATTCTTGCTTCCTTTCTGGGGCGGGAGGGGGGCGGGGGGACATGAGAAACAATGCCGCATTTTAAAACGAGCCTTGGGGCCCTAGATACGGAGAGTGTTGTTGGGTGTTGAGGCTGAGAGGTGTTGCTGAGGAGAACATAAAGCTGCGTATAGACTGGTATGGGTTCCAAGTCTACCGCTGGAAAAAAATTAGCCAATCATGAGTCCATTTGATTGGGAAAGAAGTAAATACCTCAAAAATGGGAAAGACATGGGATTAAATAGCGGTAGCGAGCAATTAAATCCAAGATGTTTATACCTATATTTTCATTGCGAATGCAACAAACTGAAAGCAACTGTCTAAAAAGCAGTAACTGTAGCCCGCGCACGCGCACGCGCACACACGCACACAATGGGGAACAGCAGAGAGGTAAAATATGCTAAATGTATCATGATTGAGAAACAAGATCTAATAGATTATCCCGTTTTTGAGACTGTTATAGCAATACTGGTCCAATTATACATAAAGTTATGAACTTAGAGATGACTTATTAAAACTTAGAGGGAATTTTAATTGGAAGACAATATAGCTTCCAAATCATTGAAGAGAAAACTAACCTCAAAAAAATTAATCAATGCAGCTAAGATGGAGTAACGGAGACCGTATTTACCATCGTAGGATAGACCCCAATGTGGATAAAATCTATGAAGCAATGCTTTTTAAGCCATGTGAAAACGATCATCCACTAGGACCTCGTCCTGCCGCCTCCATACCCAGGCTGCTAGGCCTCCTACTGCCACTACCAAGGATGTCCACCAGGTGGCGACATTGCCCCCCCTCTGCTCCTGCTGCAGAGCCAGTCCTGAGCAGCCCTGCTCCAGGTTTTGGCAGGCCGCTCCCAGAAGCGCGCTCGTGGGCCTTGCTCCCTTTTAGCCACCAGCAAAGGGATCGAGGATGAGCACTGAGCCTCCTTACTCATCGAAGATCTAGGAACCTATCTGATTTCTGAGCAGCCCTTTACCCTCGTCTGCCGTCAGGTACTCTCCACCCGACTTGCAGAGTCCGCGGCTTGGGCAGCCTGCACGCTGGCCCCGGCCCGTCAGAATCTCTTCCCCCCACCCCCACCCCACCCCCACCCCCCCCCACCCCCCGGCCAAGAGGCCACGCGCGGTCGTGAGCAGGGCTCCAGGCCTCTGGAGCCGCGCCGCTTGGACTGCGTCCTGGCCCTGGGCTCGCGAGCTCCATGCCCTTGGCTGAGTCACTTAACATCTCTAAGCTAGTTTCCTCATCAGTACAATGAGGGCATAATCGGTATGGGAGGGGGGGGAATCAGAATCTGGGGGGGACTACATTTCTGGTGATTGAAGATTATTTTCAGTTTGAATTATACAGTGAGGGACACCATACAGTTTTTACTACTGCAGACTTCTGAAGGACAGCTTCTAGTATTCTTAAAACTAATGCATGCACGTACACACAAACACACGTGCACACACACTGACTCTGCTCCGCCTACATCCCCACGCACACACACACACGGAGTCATGGACCACACACACCCCCACAACATACACACAACCACACACGTCCTCAGGCGCGCGCACACACACACAAAGTCACTGTCACGTGCCACACACGTCCAGGCTCAACTTTAGAATTCCCAGACTCAGGGGAGTCCTGCAAAGAAAGCGACAGTGCGGGGAGAGCCGATTCCCAGTCTCTGACCGCCAGCCTGACCCTTTTCTTCCCAATGCTGGGTCCATCCCATGCCCCAAGGGGCCTTGGATGTGCACAGGGGGACACTCAGACCTCTCAGACCTCACATCCGGGCTCTGTCCGTAACCTCCATGCCAACAGCTGCCCGTTGGCCTCTCTGTGAGTCCTGGGATGCTGAACTCCGGGGAGAGCCGGTGCAGAAACTACAAGTGGGTCAGGGGCTGCTGGGGCAGGGCATTCGGGGTCCTGGGATTCCAGAGCACGGGGTGGAGCCAATGGGCGTGTCCCCTTGGCCCTGCTGACTCCACCCCGTAGAGGGCGTGGCCAGAGGGAGTGTCAGGGCCAGAGGGACCCTCTGTAGTTCAGGACCCAGGACAGCGCGGGGGGTGTCGGGGGTGGGGGTTGGGGGGCCGCCCCTTGCCGTGGTCTAAGGGCAGAAGCCCTAAGGAAGGGCCGGAGGAGGCTGTAAGGTATCCTCACTGCCATCAATTAAAAAAAAAAGCAAAAGCCCGCCGCAGGCGAGGGTGGGGAGGGTTTTGCTAGAACAAGGGAAGACGCTCGCAGAGGTCTGGCCGCAGAGGGCTGGGGGGCTTGCCAGGCTGATGAGGAACCGAGAGGCCGTCGGCCTCTAAACTCCACACGAATTCCTCCGGGTGACCCTGAGATGCAGGGAGACACGGAAAGCACGGTAAACACAGGCCGGAAGCTCAGCAGCCTGTTGCTTGCTTCACCGTCCGTCTGGCGTCCCCTCTGCTAGCAAGCAGCCTTTACCGCATCACCCACGGCTGACCCGGCTCAGGATTCCAGCTGATGTTCCACGGGTGGCATCACTTGCTGGTGACACGAAGCAGGCACGTTAGCCACCTCCCAAACCCTGAGGCTCCTCCTGGGAGGAGCCTGCGGGCCCCCAGTCCAGCCTCTGCGCCACGATGCTCCTTAGTGCCGCTCCCGGTTCGCTGCCCCGGCCTCTAGCTCTGGCCGGAACCTCGCTGGATTGGCGATAAATGGCACCCATGCACCACGTGTAAGCTTGGGGTCCAGATGTGACCATGGCTCGTCTCTTCTTCCCATCGATTGGGGGATTGTTCGGGCTTCGTGTCATCGTGTTGGCAGGAAGGCCAGCACCGCCCCCCTGAGACCTCCCTGAAGACACATAGAAACATAGGACACAACGCAGCCCATCTCTTTGTTTTAAAACACCTTTACAGGGCTACGATTTCTGTTCCGTCAATTAGACACATCTCACGTGTAGTATTTGATCAATTTTCATACATGTCTACACCCAGAAAGCCATCGCCACAATCAAGAGAGCTAACATGTCCACCACTCCCCAAGACGGGCAATTTTCCGATTCCCATATTTACCCCTTCCCACCGCCGTCCCTCCCTGGTAACCATAAGTTTGTTTCTCTATGTCTGTGGCTCTATTTGTCTTTTGCAGTTAAGATCATTTCTGTCTTTTTTCCTTAGATTTCACATGGAAGTTGTGTCATGCGGCATTTTTCTCTCTTCTGGCTTACTTCACTCAGAATGACTATCTCTGTGTCCAACCATGTTGCCGCAAATGGCATGGTTCCATCCTTTTTCACGGCTGTGTAGTATTCCGCGGCATAAAAAGACAACTACTTCTTTATCCAGTCACCAGTCGTTAGATGTTGGGGTTAGTTCCACGTCCTGGCTAATACAAATAGGGCTGCTGTGAGCATTGAGGTGCATGGGACTTTTTGAGTTAGAGTTTTCTCTTGACATATCCCCAGGCGTGGGAAGGCTGGATCATCAGGTAAGTCCATTTGTAGGTTTTTAAGGAACCTCCATCCCGTCTTCTCTAGTGACAATGCAGCCCGTCTTCCTGAAGCAGAGCCATGCTCACAAAGTAACGGATATTCCTAGAGGTCAGACATGACGTGCATTCAGCTTGGCCTGTTCCAGAAGAAGGGGGCAGTCTGGCAGGGCTGGAGGAGAGTGACCAGGGGAGTGTGGGACAGGCAGGATTCACACCACGTGGGGACATGACAGGCTGGGATAAGGAGCCTGGGCTTCCAGTCATGCCTTGGTAAGCATGGGGCACTGGTTCCAGGACTCCCCACAGATGCCAAAATCCATGGATGCTGATGCCTCTTATACAAAAGGACATAGGACTTTATTTTTTACATACAGACGTATTTTTCTTCCACGTTGTTGTCGTTTTTACAATGTTGCGTCGAATTCCAGTCTAGAGCACAATTTTCCACTTATGCATAAACATACCCATACAGTCATTGTCACATTCTCTTTCGCTGTGTCCTCCTGTGTACTTTAAATCATCTCTAGGTGACGCGCGGCATGCAAGGCAACGTGAATGCTATGTAAGCGGTTGCCGGTGTGTGGCAAGTTCAATTGTCGCTTTTCGAAACTTTCCGTTTTTTCCCGAATATTTTCAACCCACAGTTAGTTGAATCGGCTGGATCGGGAGCCCCTAGATACAGAGAACCCCCAAGCCCTTCCCACCTCGGAAATTTCCACTGGAAGCGCTGAAGGGGCCCAAAGAGAGGACAAGAGCGCCCTCTAGCGGCTGCAAACGCTGAGGCATTCCTTCAGCCTATGCAGCGCGGGAGAGAAGGTTTCGGGCCGACTAGCGCAAAAGGAGGGCCCGCCTGGACAGGAAGGAGGAAGGACGACAGCGGAAGCCAGCTCGCACCCTTCCTGGAGCTAGCTGGTTGCAGTGAGGGACGCCGAGGAACTGGGGACACGTCGCGTGGGGAGGCGGGGGGGCAATCCTGGCGGCCAGGAGCAGGGTTCACACAGCTGGCACCCAGTTTGCACGATCAAAATGACAAGGAGAGGGGGTGGGGGGAAGGGGCTGCCTCAGCACCGGGATCCTGACAAGGGCCATAGCGCCGCGACCTCAGCTAATGCGGCTCCCCTGCTAAGCCAGAAAAAGGAAACTGTGAGGCAAGATACTGCAGATTCCACCGCAGCCACACGGATGACTAGATCTCTAACCTGACAAAATGGAACCCTCGGAAACAGGAATCTTCCCTTTCTTCTACATTCTGACCTTGGGACAGGGAGCCACACTTCTCTGACGGGAACCGTCTTTACTCCGGCAGAGAGCTCAGTTTTCCAGGAATAAGTATGGAGAAAAAGTGTGCCGTGATGGTTTAGCAGTTCAAAGCGGAAGCCCGTCTTAGAGACGGGAAAAACCTGCTTCTCAATGAAGTCGAGGTATGGCACGAAGCAGGAGGAAGTTTAAGGAAATCTCTCTTAATATCCATTCACCAGACAAGACTAGCCAGTCCTAAAAAGGCAGCACGTTAAATCAAGGAAGATTCTTGCTTCCTTTCTGGGGCGGGAGGGGGGCGGGGGGACATGAGAAACAATGCCGCATTTTAAAACGAGCCTTGGGGCCCTAGATACGGAGAGTGTTGTTGGGTGTTGAGGCTGAGAGGTGTTGCTGAGGAGAACATAAAGCTGCGTATAGACTGGTATGGGTTCCAAGTCTACCGCTGGAAAAAAATTAGCCAATCATGAGTCCATTTGATTGGGAAAGAAGTAAATACCTCAAAAATGGGAAAGACATGGGATTAAATAGCGGTAGCGAGCAATTAAATCCAAGATGTTTATACCTATATTTTCATTGCGAATGCAACAAACTGAAAGCAACTGTCTAAAAAGCAGTAACTGTAGCCCGCGCACGCGCACGCGCACACACGCACACAATGGGGAACAGCAGAGAGGTAAAATATGCTAAATGTATCATGATTGAGAAACAAGATCTAATAGATTATCCCGTTTTTGAGACTGTTATAGCAATACTGGTCCAATTATACATAAAGTTATGAACTTAGAGATGACTTACTAAAACTTAGAGGGAATTTTAATTGGAAGACAATATAGCTTCCAAATCATTGAAGAGAAAACTAACCTCAAAAAAATTAATCAATGCAGCTAAGATGGAGTAACGGAGACCGTATTTACCATCGTAGGATAGACCCCAATGTGGATAAAATCTATGAAGCAATGCTTTTTAAGCCATGTGAAAACGATCATCCACTAGGACCTCGTCCTGCCGCCTCCATACCCAGGCTGCTAGGCCTCCTACTGCCACTACCAAGGATGTCCACCAGGTGGCGACATTGCCCCCCTCTGCTCCTGCTGCAGAGCCAGTCCTGAGCAGCCCTGCTCCAGGTTTTGGCAGGCCGCTCCCAGAAGCGCGCTCGTGGGCCTTGCTCCCTTTTAGCCACCAGCAAAGGGATCGAGGATGAGCACTGAGCCTCCTTACTCATCGAAGATCTAGGAACCTATCTGATTTCTGAGCAGCCCTTTACCCTCGTCTGCCGTCAGGTACCCTCCACCCGACTTGCAGAGTCCGCGGCTTGGGCAGCCTGCACGCTGGCCCCGGCCCGTCAGAATCTCTTCCCCCCACCCCCACCCCACCCCCACCCCCCCCCACCCCCCGGCCAAGAGGCCACGCGCGGTCGTGAGCAGGGCTCCAGGCCTCTGGAGCCGCGCCGCTTGGACTGCGTCCTGGCCCTGGGCTCGCGAGCTCCATGCCCTTGGCTGAGTCACTTAACATCTCTAAGCTAGTTTCCTCATCAGTACAATGAGGGCATAATCGGTATGGGAGGGGGGGGAATCAGAATCTGGGGGGGACTACATTTCTGGTGATTGAAGATTATTTTCAGTTTGAATTATACAGTGAGGGACACCATACAGTTTTTACTACTGCAGACTTCTG